>NC_087515.1:105338929-105638929 GCF_963921805.1 Phalacrocorax carbo
GTAGGGGCAAGGTCTAACTCATTGCCTTCTAAGCATTCAATTTGTTTTAAGCCTCAGAAATTTTCCAGTTGTTTTTACACTGCCAAGACATACCACTATCTTTTGTTACATTAATTCTCCTGAAAAATGGATTCTTGTAATTTTCTGCTCTTATTTCAAACTCTAAGAATTATCAGAGAATTTTAATATCTAGTTTAGAAAATTATTAACTTTTGATATGCTTATTGTTTAAACAAGGACATTAACTCTGAAACTGTCATGGATGATAAGAATCAAAAGGATTTGTATAGCGCAACAGTTGTGTAGCATATGGACATCACAGTCCAGTAATCAATTTCTCCAATTTTAGTAAAAGTGCACAAGATTGAAAGAGCAAAAACAAGGGACCACCTTTTTGTCTTACACAACGGGCAAGTTCAAACATGCTAATATTTGAATCATTTGAGCATGTCACTACTCCTCCAGTTGAGGATGTTACTCAGCAGATCCTGTCCCATTCCTCAGTAGGCAGGACTGGGGTGTTCTGACAGAGCGTCTGCAATCTTGCACTATCAGTTCTGAGGACAAAGGAATAACTTAGTTCCTAAAATAACAGTCTAGAAGGTTTCATACTAATGCATAACTATCAAGCAATCTAAGCCCAGAAAGGAAATATTGCATTATTTTTTTCTATCTTACTGAGACTATAGCTGTAACTGTAACCCAAACCTTCAAATTAAAAACCTATTTTTCAACTAACATTTTTTTTTTTCTCTGTCAGGTATGAAAATCCTAACTTACCTAGAGCACATGATGAAAATACAATAGACCTTTGAAACCTACCACAAACTGAAGTATGAAAGTCTTCTATCTCCAATATGGGATTGAAAGTAAAGTACCCAGCTTCCCTTGTAAATATTTTCAATAGGAATAATTCTGCTGTCCAAATGAGCAGAGAACATTGATTTCTTCTGTGCTTAAGTTGATTTATCTTCATTCAGATAGAAAAATAAGGGCATTCAGAAAGACAGTGGTTGATGGCTTCAGCATTCACCTTGGTAAAAAGTCTCCACAGCCACTTAGCCAGATGATTGTCACAGATTGCTTTAAGTCCCAAAGATAGCACCTGGCCACGGGCTTTATTTGGTGTTTTGCTCAGGTCAATTTGTTGATTTTATTCAGGCTATTGACCAGTTCCCTGTATATGGAGCCCACCCTTCTACAGCCCTTGTATCAGGATGATATCTCTAAGATACAGTATGTCATGACATGGAAGAGACATACAAGACACATGCAGTTTTTACTAGCTGTGCAAACCAGTAGGTTGTTGTTTCATCCCAGGTAGCTAGTGAAAATTCAGCCTGTGTAAAAGGAATAGACACTTCATTATCAGCTTTTGAGAAAAAGCTTTTTATAAGCATTTTATTGCCAATTAGTTATCAATACTTCTTGCCTTCATTCTTCTTGTTCAAGATGAAAATTTGTAACAGACCACCCTCTCTGATTTTTTTCTTTCTTTTCTTTTTTCTTTTTTTGGCAGTGATTTCAGCCTCACTTGTTTGTCATTGGCCCAGTGTTTCGCTCTACATTTGTTTCCCATAAGGTATAATTATAAAAGCTTGCCATACTTTCTATCACTGCTTTGACTAATACATATCCATTCTGCTTTTTGTTGCCCTTTTGTTGGCAGAAGTAAAGGTTGAGAAAACAATGAGAATAATATTGTATCGCAATGAGTGTGTGCCATAGTTTTTCCTTCAGTACAACAACCAGTACTGCTTTTGTCTGAATGCTTTTGCAAAAGCTGTTGCATACATAGAATGAATATTTGAGACTTCCATGTATCTTTTACTTCACTGATCATTCTTGGGCCTTAATTTTTTTCTTTCATTTCCACATCTGTGGCCAATACAGTCATGGAAGTCAGAGGTCCTATGGCAAGGGGGCTATGCCATTTGCCAAAGATGCAGGATTTGGGGATTCAACATTGCTTAGCCTATGGAGGAAGCAGGTAAAGCTAAGGAACACACTTTCTGAGGAAACATTCTAAGCACTAAGCTAAGCACTAGACAGTAAACTGCTTGTCGAAGATACCGATTCCTGCGTTTTCATGACTGCACCATATTTTTACACAAAGATGGCCTCATAGGAAATGTACATACACTATAAAAAGTTCTGCCTTCCCTAGGGAGGAGTCATGTTTATACCTTGGTCATTGTCCTGTTCCAACTTTGACCAGAAAAGATTGATAGGCCTCGCTTCCTTCTCATCATGTCTTAGCTCACGATGAAACAAGATGAAATTCTTGAAATATATCATTTTAATATTCATAGTACAAAAATTAAGGGAAACCAAAACCGTAAATAAAAAATGTGCCACATCATCATTTTCATCTGCAGATACTAAAAAACCCTAGAGAAATATATTGAGAATCTTATTTAGTTTAAAACTAATATATCTATTTCTTCTCACACTCATGCAGCAGAGCCACTTTGTTTAGATGTATAAACATAAACATTCAGCCATGAAAGTTTAGGCATAATGTGCATATGTGTGCACTTGTACACATCTTCATTTTTGACATTGTGAGCAGGTATTTGTATAAAACACCACTTTGAAAATGAGCAGCCACATGATAATTTTCCCATTAATTTCAACAGGATCAAGTTAAAGCACCTAAGGAAGATTCATATCTAAATTACACAGAAGAGCTTCACTTAGTAATAGAACTATTTCAAGATAACAAAAATGAAATTGAGTTCAGCAGGTCCAGGCTGCTCTTCACCTCTTTGGTGAATATCAGTTAAGAGAAAGCTGCAAAGGAAGAAAAATCAGTGACCATTATTAGTCAACACTGATTGACAAGGACCTGCTGACCTAACCAGATGAAGTGGACACTAACAAAATCTTTATATTTTTGCAAAAGGCAATAGTTTATCTTTAGAGGTCTAGCAAGAATATAAAAATATGAAGAGAAAGGATTTGGTATTTGACCAGAGCAAGGTCATTGTCAGTAAAGCAACTCAGGTCAAATTAGTTGTTAAAAAGGCAGTTATAATGGCTAAAAGAGTGGAGGGAAGCACTACTACTACAAAATGACAGAAAGATGGTGGAATAGGACTTTTACAGATCATGAGAGACAACAATCAAGACTAAGAAAAAACCAAAGAAATACCTACTCTGTATAGCCAAATGACAGGGGTACATTATCATGAGATCAAATAACAGAAGGAGAATGACAGCTGTCAAAAATCTTTATTGAGACATGTCCCCAAAGTGAACAGATTTCTGAAAACTGTCTGATGGTACAGAAAAGGAAATGTTTACTTATAAATAGGTAGAGTGTCTTGTGTTTCATTTTGAGTTCAACCAGTGAGGCCTGTAATTTATTCTGTGCTTAAAGCAGGAAGGCTTACTTTGACAACTTGTATAAATGAAGGTGTTGCCAACCTACTAAAAATTTACAGCTTTTTGTGAAGTCCCAGAGGATAAAATTTTGAAAGAACAAGAAGCCAGTAACTGGGAGGAGTAGTATCTTCCAATATAGCTTCATCGTTTGCAAAAGACACCTGCTTTTCTTCATCTTGAGTAGAGGTAGACTGAAGAGCACAAAGGCAAATCTGCTTTGTTTTCCCTCTAACCGTTCATAAAATTAGTGAAGTAATGGAAAGGAAGGAGAAGGAGCTACTGTATTGGAATGTGAAGCTGAGGGAAAGTATGCAAGGTCTTATTATTAAACACCAGAAGTTTGGAGCTCAGCAAACCATAAGCTTACCATAGCTTACTGACAAAGCCTTCCTCCTCCAACTCCAGGAGGCTTCATGCTTATAGGCTCTCGTCCTACGGGGGGTTTTCAACCACCCTGACATCTGCTGGAAAACCAAGGCCTGTTGTGATAGGACAAGAGGTAGTGATTTTAAACTAAAGGAGGTAGATTTAGAGTGGATATAAGGAAAAATTTTTTTACTGTGAGGGTGGTAAAACACTGGCACAGGTTGCCCAGAGAGGTGGCAGATGGCCCATCCCTGGAAACATTCAAGGTCAGGTTGGACGGGGCTCTGAGCAACCTGATTTACTTGAAGATGTCCCTGCTCACTGCAGGAGGTTGGACTTGATGACCTCTAAATGATTCTATAAGATTCCTATGTGTAGGACAGCAGCTTCTTTCAGTCCCAATACACACAAAGCTCCTTGATTAAGTAAGTGCCAGTTTATAACACCAACAGTCCATGTAAAATGCCAAATAAAAATTCAGAAAAGCATGTTTGTAGGTAATATCTGTCATGATATACACAATAAATTCTTTGAGGTCTTTTGCCCTGTGTGATTCCCTTTTGTTACTGATGGAATTCTGAGGTACTTCCTAATGAAAGGCAAATGCCATGTAAGCAACATGTAAAAGTAAACAAGGTAAGAGCAAAAAATGTCACTCAGACATTCAGTGGTAGAGAGGAAAACCCTTAACAGCATTATCTGATGATATATTGGAATTCCTCCCACCCACAGGCAAAGAAGTTGTACCTAACCTAAAAGAAGGTTTAATTGATTTCTTTTGGACAAATTCTTAAGATCAGTGGTAAACCAAAACAGTTGGCCCAGAAATCATTCCTGGGCTCTGCCTAACTTGCAAATCAAACCATCCACTTTGATATATATTGACCTGTGAGATAGTACTGAACTTTACTTTGCATTTAGCATAGATTGAGTTCAGAACTGCCTGCGGTAGCTGTCTTTACGCACACCAGGGACTTAATTTATTTGGTTAAACTTAGTTTTAAATCTCTACCATTTGAGAGGTCCTGTAGTGTCCAAGGTGTCTGCACACGACTGCCAGAAACAGTAACAGTCTTATGGGAGACTTCCACTCTTCTGGAGCAGCAACTAGGTGTCGGAAGTGGCAATCAATGCCTATTTATGCAACTGAATCCCTTCTTTAATGTCTAAGCTCCTTTTTCAGATGAAGTAGTCAACAAAGTTAATGAAACTCAGGAACTGATCCAACTGGCAAGCCTCTGGGGGCAGCATGAAGTTGCCTCAATGTAGATGTAGGGCATTATTTATTACATCCTGTTATACCTAAGACATCTGCATGAGATTTTCAGACATGACCCAGGGTTTACAGGCACAAGGTGCCCTGTTGGAACCGCACCTGGAAGCCAGCTGCGATAACCTTGGTTATCTTAAATAATGCTAGACATCTCTGTGTGGGCAACTCAGTGAAGCCTTTATTGTTTATCTTAGGTCGGCAACTGTTCCCTAGATTCTGCTCATGTATTCTCTACATAAATACTCACTGACTATAGTGGCAACTTGATACTGCCTGGCTTGTAGACTATGCCTGGCTTGTAGATATGTAGGTACTAAAATTCAGGTTTCTTTGTCACAAATTGTATCCCAAACCAAAATTAGGATAGAGGAATTTCATCATGCAGAGACGACCTTTTCTTTTTACTGTGAGCCTATAGAATCATGAGAAGCCTGAAATAGATTCATATAATACGGACAATGCTGTCTTTAGGGATAAGCCAGTTGTAAGAAAATATATTTGATGGGTGAGACCTTTCTGTATGTATTATTAGCTAATTAATGTAGCTTAATAATATTAATATACAGTCTTCTCATGAAGATTGAAATTAACTCTGAGGAGTGTAAAGTTAGGTCAGGTTATCTCTGCATTATTCAGATAAGGGATAAAGTGGAGAAAACAGTTTGTCGAGTTTGGTTTTTTTTTTGTTTGTTTGTGTATTTTTTTTAAATGAAAATATCTTAGAATGAGTTTTGAAGGATGAGGAGAAGTGGAAGCCTATTCTATAAACAAGCTGTTTACCTGGCAATAGATACAGAGGTGCAAAGAGAAGAAGGAGGAATTACATACATTAAACAACTTGTCATCTAAAACTGATTCTTCCCTATTCCTTACTGGAAGAGCTTTGACTTGGTTTGGAAAGGAGTAATAGGCTTAATTCCATTCATTTAATGTCAAGACACAGGTTTTGAGTTCCCTTTTTAAATTCTTTTCTTCTGTCCTTTGATGAGGTAAGAAAACACAAATTCTTTCTTGCCTTTATACTTCAAACATTGTAAGGAGTGCTCTGTACTGTTAACAATAAGTCTCATCTAGAAATCAGATGTTCTTTTGCTGAGGTAACCAGTCTTTTAGTGATGATGAGAAAAACACAGAAAACCAAATATCTTCTACTTCTTCTTGCACACATGCAAAAAATATCGAGTGATATTTTCTTCTCAAATGTAGACAGAAGGGCCTGACTATATAATGACCTTTGGCAGGAGCATCTGTGTAAATTCCTGTTTTGAGGATGTTCAGGCACCAATCTACCATCTAAAAGAGTTAAATGACAGGCTTTGTATAAGCCACTTCTCTTTTCAAGATTGCAGCTATCTAGCAGAATAATACAATATTTATTATTCCTCATGACCAAAGTGAGGCAGTGGACTAAGGGAAGAGAAGCACTTTTGGAAAGTGTGACACTTTATCTTATGGGTGGCTGAGATATTTAACTAAGTAAAGGGAGCCTAAGATTTGAACCACTGCTCCTGAGAAATTACAATTTTAACTTAGAAGTAATTGGTTCAAAACCAGAATGCATATCCAGGAAGATTACTTTAGAGATGTTAAAGTTTGAGATGACAGCAGGAATACAGAGAAGTGTTAAATCTAGAGAAGGAGGATCACTGCACACATTTATGAAGAGAAAATATTCTGAAAATATAGTGGTCATGAGAGAAACACAGAGAAGCTCAGTTTTGAGCTAATACTGATACTATCTGTCTCAGGAATAATGAACAAATCTCTTGTACTGCTAGTACAAGAAGTACTAGTAGTAAAAGTTATATGGAACACATTATTCTGGCAAAATTTAACTTACTTTTTAATGCTGAATTGCTGTGTGAATGCACTCATGGAAGTGTGAATCACCTCTTTACATTTTACAAATATTTAATTGCCTGCATCCAGTAGCTAGCTTCCAATTATTCATAACCTCATTACTGTCTAACAAAGTCTTCCCTAGACATGTTGAAACACTTCAGTGACAACTGGTTACACACAACACATTTTTGAGGCCAGCTGTTTTGGCTCATAATCATGTTAAATGATGGGGCCTGCCTTCTTTTCAGTGAAGAAAATGAACCGGTTTTCCTCTAGCTGTATCTTATTTTAGTAAAGAGACTATGTTTAAACTAAAAATAAAGAAGTGCAATATGAAGTGAACTGACTTCAATTTAAAAGTTCTTTTCCATGGCATTGCAGATATTGCATCTACCTTACTGCAGAACCCAGCATTTCATAGAATCATATAATCATGGAATCATTAAGGTTGGAGAAGACCTCTAGGATCATCAAATCCAACTGTCAACCCAACACTGCCAAGTCCACCACTAAACTATGTCCTGAAGTGCCACATCTAAAGGTCTTTTAAATACCTCCAGGGATGGTGACTCAACCACTTCCCTGGGAAGCATCTTCCAATGTTTGACCACTCTTTCAGTAAAGACATTTTTCGTAATATCCAATCTACACCTCCCCTGGTGCAGGCTGAGGCCATTTTCTCTTGTCCTATCACTAGTGGCCTGGGAGAAGAGACCAACACCCACCTCACTACAACCTCCGTCCAGGTAGCTGTAGAGAGCGATAAGGTCTCCCATCAGCCTCCTCTTCTCCAGACTACACCACCCCAGTTCCCTCAACCTCTCCTCATAAGACCTGCTCTGCAGACCCTTCACCAGTTTCATTGCCCTTCTCTGGACATGCTCCAGCAACTCAATGTCCTTCTTGTAGTGAGGGGCCCAAAAGTGAACACAGTATTGGAGATGCAGCCTCACCAGTGCCGAGTACAGGGGCACTATCACCTCCCTACTCCTGCTGGCCACACTATTCCTGATACAAGCCAGGATGCTGTTGGCCTTCTTGGCCACCTGGGCACACTGCTGGCTCATGTTCAGCCAGCTGTCAACCAACACCCCCAGGTTCTTCTCTGTCAGGCAGCTTTCCAGTCATTTTTCCCCAAGCCTGTAGCATTGCATGGGGTTGTTATGACCAAAGTGCAGGACCTTTCACTTAGCCTTGTTGAACCTCATACAGTTGACCCCGCACCTCAATCTAGCCTGTCCAGGTCCCTCTGCAGACCCTTCCTACCCTCAAGCAGATCAATATTTCTGCCCAACTTGGTGTCATCTGTAAACTCACCGAAGGTGCACTCAATTCCCTTGTCCAGGTCATTGATAAAGATATTAAATAGAACTGGCTAGCCACTTCCCAGTTCCTACAATGTGGGAGTGCATTGAGGATAGAAACAGCTCTCACTGCAATGTATGCAAAAACACTTCCAAGGATGCTTTTCCTCAAAGAAATGGAGAAGCCACTGCTTTTCTGTTTTCAGAAGTGGAATAAAGGCTTTACTTGGTTCAGGAGGAAAAAGGAGAGAAGAATCAAATTGACAGCCCAACATATAGAAATATTTTCTTCCTACCTTTGAGATGGTGGGATTTAATTTTATCTGGAAAATTGAGGAGCCTTTTGTTGCATCTGACTATTCTTTTTTAAATCTCCCACTTTACATCCATTTCTGCTACCACTGAAGTCTGTAATAGTGGTGGGCAGGAATCAATCCTTGAGTATAGTGGGCAGCTGGGAAGGTCCATCAGGAACCTGTGCTGATCCTATCCCCAGCTGCCATGATAGTACTGGGGGTTTTGGAACTGCACAGTTTAGACTGCCTAAATCCGGGTGGGTTTTTTTGTTTTTTTCTGGGGGAGGGAGGTGCATATGCTACAGTGTTCTGTAGCAGTGGCACTGCTGAAGCAGTGCAGTTTGAAGATCGTATCATCAGTGGCTGTAGCAGAGAAAGTTTTACAATAGTCAATCTTAATATACAATTTTCAGCAATAAGAAAATCAAAGGCTAAGCTGTAGTACTGAGAAGGGACATTTCTGTACAGGGTATTAATTCAAATGTATGTCCAAAGATTACTCCTCTTCTGTTAAAAGAATAAAACCAAACCTGGATATAACAGGTGGGGTCATAGTGGTGGTGATCTCCATGTATTAGTGAGCAAAATCTCACTGACTTGGGAATGGGAGTTTATAATTCAATGTCTGTGCTACTGACACTTCTAAAGAAGATTGTTTTCTCCCTTATTCTATCTAAAACAACCAGAAAAGGAGAAAGTGAAAATAAGAGCAGATTGGTTAACCTTTTACCCAGAACATAAATCCCTGAAGAACATAAAGAACACCCACAAGGATGTCCTACAATAAGGCATGAGATTTTTTCTTGTTGTAATATATCTTATCAGGAATGAAAGCAATCAACACAGTTATCTGCAAAAGCTCAGGAAATCTGATCATCAGCTGAACTGCTTAGGAAATTGTCCATATTACATGGTTCAGTTCACAAGTCGCTTAGGGATGACAACACAGTAGCAAGTGAAGGAGGAATTGGGTAGTCAAATCAGGAGAAAAACAGTCAGTGGTACTTAATGGACACAAACTGATACAATAACGATTCCTTAGCAAATGGGCCTTAAATGTAACAGCACCTGAATGCTAAAATATGCTATGAGAAACCTCATGAATAGTATTCTCACTATCTACATATCAAGATGCAATGTTTATTCAGTTTTACATTCTGGTTGTGACTTTCTATGGCAACAGAAAACTCACTGTAACAAATATAAGTGAAATTGGGGCTCCTAAATTTCTTGAACTCTTTGAAAATTATACTCTCAGAACATTAGAGGTAATTCCAAAAGGGATGTAAAAATATTGTCTGGTTAAGTTATGGACCTCTTTTGCCTGGGATAACGTTAATTTTCTTCATAGTGATTTGTATGGTTCTATGTTTTGGATTTGTGATTAAAACAATGTTGATAACACTGGGATGTTTTGTTTATTGCTGAACAGTGCTTAGACAGTGTCAAGGACATCTCTGTTTCTTATACTGTCCACCCCAGTGAGAAGGCTGGGGGTGCACAAGAAGCTGGGAGCGGACACATGCAGGACAGATGACCCCAACTGACCGAAGGGATATCCCACACCATATGAAGTCATGCTCAGCTACAAGAGCTCAGGGTAAGTAGATGGAAATGGCTAATTATCTGCCTGTGGTTATGAAGTAGTTAATAAATTCCTTATTTTCCTTTGCCTGTGTGTGCAGTTTTTCTTCATTTATTCAACATTTATTATTGCTTTGTTTCATTTTCTCAACCTATGAGTTTTCTCACTTTTGCCCTTTGAATTTTCTTCCCCATCCCACTGCAGGTAGTGAGGAAGCAGTTGTGTGGAGCTTAGCTACCTACTGGGGTTAACTCACAGTCATGTGATAACTCCCTATAAAATATTCACCTAATCTTGCACTGTTTATATAAAGCAGTCAGGTTGCCTGTATTTTTGATGGGTGATTGTGAAGGCATTGCAGAAAACCTCAGAGCTTTCCAAATGTTTACAAGAGCTAATTCTTAAGAGCTGGGTGCAATGGAGTAACCAACTCCCCAAAACTCTGCTCTAGCTTTAAAGAGACATTTGGGTTTCACTTTATTGATGGTAAAAGCTGGTTTTCTGCTTGAAGTACCTTTAAGTATTTGTACATAAGTATTGAAAATAAGTTATAAAGTAAATTGATTTGAGACTTCAAATATTATTCTTTGAGCAGACTGTTCCACACCACTTTTGATCCTCAAGGTCAAAACTGTTATTTATGGGGATTTAAGACAATGGAAGAATTGTGCCTTCACTGCGACTTGGCCAGATTTTATGTGTTTATTCTCACACAAAAAAATATACACATTATCAACATTATTTCAGTCATAAATTTTTGTATAACTTGTATAACACTATCTACTTCTTATACAGTTTGTAATGAAGATGGGAAAGAAAAAAGAATGGAAAGAAAAGAAAGAAACAAAAAAACCCACAAACCCACATATACAAATGATCAAATGGGCTTATAGTATTTCTATTCTCTCTGTCCCAGAAGTCCTGATACTAGAGTTTTTAATAACAAAATAAATTCTGTGCTCCAAAATATATTCTTTTTGCCAAGTTTTTTGAAGTCTGAAGAAAGACACTGATGTAAATGAAAGCAGGGGAAATTCAATTCCATTTAAGACTATTCACAGCAGAAAATGTTATTAATTTTATATATTTTTTTTCTATATATATGGTGACAATTTAATTACTACATATGAGTGAAGTTTCTCTATTTCCTTTCTTGGGGGAATTTTTCAATAACATTACGTGACCAGAAAAACAGAAAACATTCTATTACAGTATGATTTTAGTGCACAAGTTATTCACACGCAAAATGAATAGTTTAGGAAATGTCTAATTAGCTGAATACCTAAAATATGAACCAGTTAACAGTCCATAACATGTTTAATTGTCTATTTCAGATTAAAGAGAATTACAATGCCAATTAGTTATGGATAATTTAACAATGGTTGCTACCATATGTAACATTTCGAATTAGATGTCACAGATACAGTTATTGTGGTTCATCGGAACATCCTGTTTTATATATTTATTTTTCAATGCTTTCTAAATAACCATTTTCTAAATGTTACTCTGCACTTCTCTTATTTTAATTAGAATTTTTTCTCCCAAGAAAACAAGGAGGTGTTCTTCAATGACTGGTTTAAATTGTTTGGAAATTTCAATCTTCAGTGATTTTCTGACATACTTTTCAAGTGAGAAACGGTAGAAAAAAATCAATGTAGTGATTATGGATGGAAGGAAATCCAAATGTCGCATGAAGATAATTCAAAAGTGAAGACATTGGCCAGGAAAAGAAGGGAAACGTGTTTTTAAATGTATGAAGCATAGAGTTTGAAACTGTAAGGAATTCATCTTTTGGCTTATGCTTATAGAGATTTTCTGGATGTGTGGGGTTTTTGTACATAATGCTGAAAACAAGGTGTTGAAAAACATTGTCTAGAACTTCTACTTATTGAACTGAGGTTTCTCATCATCTCTATCTTCAAAACTAGTTTTTTGTCTTACCAAAAATACCAGTTTTGTAATTAAAAAAATTTTCTTATTAAAAAGTTACTTTATTTTTCTTTGTTGTATAATCATCCTGAAAGGGCTAGAACACCAATGAAGAGAAGAGAAAACATTAAGTCGTTTTGCTGAATACAGCTCTAGTTTAAGCAAACCCATTTTAATTCCACCAGTGCTTTAGTCTACAGCCCAGGACCTCAGCTATCTGTGATTGAAAGTTATCCTCACCAGGACTGCTCTTGACCCCCACCTGTGGGCTCACATCCCAGCCCAGCCTAAGCCTGTGAAGATGACAGATGCCTGGGGCTGGGGCTGCTCCAGTGCCCCCCCAGCTGCCCTGCTCTAGGCTGGGGAGGTGGGACAGGCCCTGGCTGCACTGCCACCCCAGGGACCCCCCAATGTCCCCAGCTCCAAGGAAGCCACCAGTCCCTGCTATGCCTGGCCCCAAACCATTCTCCCTGGTCTCCCTAACTGTTGTTAAGGTGTAAGAAACAGTGTGAGCTAAAGGCATGCAAGAACAGCAAAATTAGAGACAGAAGTGTAATTATTTAATTATTGAGACTATAATAGTTAGCAGCTCAAGTGTTTAAGCAGAATAATAACACAAAAGTATACAAAACCCTAAGAATAAAACCTCAGGGCACTGGAGGATGGCAACCTTGAGGATTTGTCTGGCCTAAAAAGCCCTCATAGAGCTTGGCTTGTCTTCCCTTGATTGAAGACTGCCTGAACAGCAAAGGCTCATTGGGTCTCACATCAGGTTGTGAGCATATTAATATTATGCTAACTCATTAGCCCAAGCTGTCAGTTGTGTGCATTAGCCAATAAATAATTGCTTTTTACAGTTAAATTGTGTATATCCAGTTTGTTTATGGTCTCTTTCCAAGTCATAGAAGTATTCCAAAAAAGTGATACAGAGATGGAGCATTAAGACACTTTCTAATATTTAGGCATAGATTAATAAAAACATTTTACAAAAACTATTGATGGTGCTGTTCTAATTTATTTGAGCATGGTTATTGTCATTGCAATCAATAATATATGTGGATTTATGAGAAATGAAAAAAAATCTTTTTTTTATCAATGAAGAACATTAAATCAATCATTCTGATTTTTTTGATTGCTAGGAATAGTAAATTTCAGTTTCTTTTCATCATCAATATATTTGAAATAAAAATATTTCAATTTTTCACATATCTTCCAGATTAAAAGCTTGACTGACTTTTGTGGTGTTTATATCAAATCCAGATAGAATGGAGTTGTTAGGCTTCCTCTGTCTGAATGATCATAGTACACTGTGTAGCAGTTCTGACTTTGCTCAAAAATGTTCTTATATCTTCACAAAAATCCCTATATTGCTTATGAAACCTATATCCTCAGAAAGTCTGATCCTGCTGGAAATTTCACATCAGAGAAAACAATCCAGTTGGGCAGGCCAGAAAAGTTATTCATTCCCTTCTAAGACTAAATATGTATAAATTTTTTTAAACAGCACTGTGATCAGTTGTCGTGGTTTAGCCAGCAACTAATTGCCACAGAGTCGCTTGCTCACTCCCCCACCGGTGCGATGGGGGAGAGAATCAGAAGGGTAACGCTCGTGGGTTGACATAAGAACAGTTTAATTATTAAAATTAAAAAACCAACAACAACAAAAATGCCGTGGAAAGGAAAACAACGAGAGATGCAAAACCCAGGGGGGTTGGGGATGGGAAAAGGGGGAGGGAGATGAAACACTAACAAGCCTCCCACAACACAGCCACTCACCTCTCACCAACCCAACACTGCACTGAGCCAAGCCACAACTGCCCCCCTTAATATACTGGCCATGGTGTCACATGGTATGGAACGAACATCCCATTGGCCAGTTGGGGTCAGCTGCCCCGGCCATGGCCCCGCCCCTCCCGGCCTTCTGCTGATGCAGCAGAGCACAGGAAGCTGGAAAGGTCCCCGACCACCACAGGCACCACAGTGAAGAGAATTAACCCCTTCTCAGCCAAAACCAGCACATCAGTGTAGGAAAATTAATCTCACCTAGCAAGAGTCCTTTCTGTCAGTGCCCTAAAACTGAGGTAGTAAGTTAAGAGTATAATGACATGGGACTGTGTCATTGTTGTGGTTTAGCCTCAGCCAGCAACTCAGCCCCACAGAGCCACTCACTCACTCCCCCACTGGCAGGACGGGGGAGAGAATCAGAAGGGTAAAAGTGAGAAAGCCCATGGGTTGAGATAAGATTAAATGATTAATGATTAAAGTAAAACAATAAGAACAACAATAATAATGCAATGAAAAGGAAAACAATGAGAGAGGTAAAACCCGGGGCAAGGGGGAATGAAAAAGCTAAACAAACAGCACATGACACAGCTACTTGCCACCCACCAAGCCAACACAACCAGTCCCCAAACCCCAAACACTACCCCACACACCAACTCCCCCAGTCAATATACTGGTCATGGTGTCACATGGTATGGAATATCCTGTTGGTCAGTTTGGGTCAGCTGTCTTGGCTGTAGTCCCACCCCTCCCGGCCTCTTGCCAACGTGGCAGATCATGGGAAGCTGGAAAAGTCCCTGACTACTATAGGTGCTACTTAGCAACACTGAGCCACTACTTAACAGCAACTAAAGCATCAATGTGCCATTGGCACTTAACCAGCTACAGTGAAAAGAATTAACTCTATCCCAGCCAAAACCAGCACAGTCGTCCATAACAGAAAATACAGAAAATCTCTTGCTTAGAATGGAGAGGACAATGAGTATTACCTAAACAACCTGTATGAAATATTGACAATAAGAAGACTGATCAAGAGGATTAAAATTTTCTATGAGCAGTTTTAATTTTCTCTAAACTTCATCAAGAATTTAAAAATGTGAACACAAACAGCACTGACTTTTTTTTTTTAATAAAACCAGATTTATGTCTAATAAAGTGAGGAGAGTACTGACTTCTGAGATTACCAAATAACAAGGGGACTGGAAAAAAAAATTCCTAAAATGTGTTTCAGGGAGGAAAATTATCAAGTTGATCTAATTGTTTATTTTAATTTTTTTTAGGTTTAACAGCAGTCTGTACACTTTTCCTTCACTAAGAAGGAATGTATTTTCTTTTTAAAACTGGGATTCTTTGAAATGAAAAAAAAAAGATTTTCCGTAAATGATTGAAGCTAAGTTAAGTTCTATGGATTTCTCTCTTTTCTTCACTCTGAAAGTGTACATGACAAGATTAAACACAAATGATTTATGACCCTTTTATCTTTAGAAAAGCTGATGACAAAATGGTTAACAATCATGCAAATGAAATGAGAATTTGATATTTGAATTCTTAGGGAAATATAAAAGTATGGTTGAGTAATTGTAGACTAGAAGCAAGTCTGCAGAAATCTTTCTGCAGAAAACAGAAAATTTTGCCAAATAAATTGCTAGCTCAAATCTCAAAACTTTTATTCTCACCAAACTAAATGTTAAGTAATCTGTCCTTTGAAGTCCTTACCTCTTTTTAGTTCAGAAAGTCATTTTTACATTGGCTTCATCTGACTGCCAGACAGAAGATTGAATTGGGATGTCTAGTGGGATGGCTAGAGGCATTACTGGCGTTACAGGTACAAGGTCCTGCACCTGCGTTGGGACAAACCCCAGTTTCAATACAGGCTGGGGGATGAAGAGATTGAGAGCAGTCCTGCAGGTAAGAATTTGGGGTACTGGTGAACGGAAAGCGGGACATGAGCCAACAATGTGCACTCGCAGCCCAGAAGGCCAACCGTATCCTGGGCCGCATCAAAAGAAGCGTGGCCAGCAGGTTGAGGGAGGTGATGCTGTCCCTCTATTCTGGTGAGACCCCACCTGCAGTGCTGTGTCCAGCTCCAGGCCCTCAACATAGAAAGGACATGGACCTGTTGGAGCGGGTCCAGAGGAGGGCCACAAAAATGATCCGAGGGCTGGAGCACCTCTCCTGTGAAGGCAGACTGAGAGAGTTAGAGTTGTTCAGCCTGGAGAAGAGAAGGCTGTGGGGAGACCTTATTGCAGCCTTCCAGTATTAAAGGGGGCTTATACGAAAGATGGGGGCAACCTCTTCAGCAAGGCCTGTTGTGACAGGACAAGGGGTAGTAGTTTTAGCTAAAGGAGGGTAGATTTAGACCAGATATAAGGGAAAAGATTTTTAACTATGAGGGTGATGAAACCCTTACACAGGTTGCCCAGAGAGGTGGCAGATGCCCCATCCCTGGAGAAGTTCAAGGTCAGGTTGGACAGGGCTCTGAGCAACCTGCTTTAGTTGAAGATATCCATGATCACTGCAGGGGGGTTGGACTTGATGACCTCTAAAGGTCCCTTCCAGCCTGAACCATTCTATGATGCTATGATTAACAGCCCTGGCTCTTGAAAGGCTGCTGTAGCTGTGGCACAATGGCTTGAACCATGCTTGTTCACAGTTCATTGTTGGGCTGTGTGAGTGCCAGTATGTGAGTGTATGCTTGGGGCTGTGTGAGGGTGGGATTTGTGAAATCAGGCTTATAAATATGTGTTTCTTATTTTGTCAGCCTAACAAATCCCTGAGGAGATATCATGCATAGAAATCTGAACTGTGATTATTCTCACTTCAAAATAGAAACATTGGACTGTAGTCAAAGCCAGGTGCTGTTTTTTGTTTATACTTACCTATTAGAAATAGGGCCAAAGAGTGAGGGATCATTTACTTTATGATGCTATTATTTCTATATCTTTTTGCAGTAATCCAGAACATTTTTCATGAATAGCCATTGATATTTCTTAGTTTTCTAAGTGATTTACACAGTCTTCAGCTCTTAGCTAGCAGCTCTCTAATAATGTGTGAATGCAGTTCTTACAATGCAACTATCTTTGATGAAAGCTGTCTCTAATGTTATACTTAAATCAGAAATGCAAACGATCATGTTTCTCAACCTGCTGAGACTTAATCACCAGTGCCTTTCACCTCCCATAGAGATTTACAAAGCAAAGAAGATGTAAGAGCTGGTATATTAGCATTGCAGGAGTAGTAAACTGGAGGGACAGCATCAATCTGTAGTAGATGAAGACCAGGACCGTTATGTTTCGAAATTATGTTGCCATTGTAAATGACTAGAAAAAGAGAAAAGCAGTGAAGAATCTGGTTCTATACAACTGACAGTTTTGTAACTTTTCTAATATATTTGTCACTTTTCTAAATATTTTAATTAATTCTAGAACGTAATTTTTATCTTTTTTTTTAACATAATATCAATATTTGCTTTCGGAACATAGTTATTTATACAGAACTACTGAACTATTTGCTCCTATGGAACAAAACATGCAAAGCAATGTTAAACATGTGCTTTAACTTTATTTACATGAATAGTTCACCAAGCTCATTATATTTAAACACATGCATACATAAGATTAGTTTACATAAACTTTATATAAATCCCTAATCCCTACTTTTTCTTGGCTGCAATATTTGTTATTCTAAGCTTCACTTATACCTGAGATGAGGTTAGTTGGATGCGAGTACAAGCATTACTCTTCTACCTGTTTTCTTGCAATTGTTAAATGCCTTTCTACTTGTCACAGCTGCTAAATATTAGAAAACTACACAGTAATTTCGTTATTCAGACAAAGGCTTATTCATTTTGGTTAACATTTGGGAACTAACAAAATTATCTAGGCTGAGATATATGTGCCTTATGTCCTGGCTACAATCAGTGGAACGAGATTGGAAACTAAAAGGCAGATTCTCATTCCTTTGTAGAGTACTTTGCTTTTCTGAAGCAGGAGCTGGTAGCCACTAAGTCACCTGGGTTTTTTTCCATTTGATTGTTGCCTCTGGCAAAATATTGACTTTGTGA
The DNA here is from genome assembly GCF_963921805.1 of Phalacrocorax carbo. Lineage (NCBI taxonomy): Eukaryota > Metazoa > Chordata > Aves > Suliformes > Phalacrocoracidae > Phalacrocorax > Phalacrocorax carbo. Next base: position 105,356,757 of record NC_087515.1, read on the forward strand.
GGGCTCCAAATTGATAGCCTTTCTCCTATCCTCTGACCAATCTTCAAAATGCCTTATTAAAATTTTGATATAAGTAACTTTCAGATCTCACAAGTGAGCAGCACAGGGAAAATACCATATAATCCCATTAACTCTTCTGTAACTGGAAGACTGAGAAGTAAGCATCCACTTTAACTAGAATTTTTCAGCTCAGGGAAATACAGAACTCTTCAGAGAAGTTGGATAAATTACCAAGCTACAGATCATGCTGTACTGTGTTTTGAATTCACTTGTCACACAAAATGGCATAAGTTATACCAGCATGGTTCTGCCCTTTCTACCTTCCTAGACTGTACATAACCTGATACTAACGGACCTCTCAGAGAAGAGGGACATCATTTGACACTCCGTTCTCCTATGTCCTGGAAGACTCCACTAAGCACTGAGGTACTGTAGAAGACACAGATTTCCTCCAGGCATATATTTAAATAGCTGCTATGTTTGTGGAACTGAATCTTATCAGAGCAGATTTGTGCTGAAGACACATTGGGAGAGTCTCCTCTGGGAAGGCAGGCAGATTATGAGTAATCTGGATATCTTTAGTGGATGTTTGAGCTAACTGCTGATGAATATAGTGCTTCCAAGTTTGGGACAAACAGAATTTTTCAGGCATACAGACCATCATGGAAAAGCAAAATGTTCCTACAAGTTTTTGAATATTCATGGTACTAAAAAGTTTTGAGGATCCAGACCTTTATTTTATGTGTTTTTGTTCCCTTGTAAAGAGTTAAATCCTTTTCCGAATTTTTGTCTGGATCTTTGCAAGCGCCTGTTAGAGCCTTGTCCATGACCTATTGCACTACAGAATAACAGTGTGAGGGGTAGAAAAGGAGCTTTTGCCTCTTTCTGCATTGCACATAGCAGGAAAATATCTTCATAATGTATTCACACAAGCTGATGTTTCACTTACGTAGCTATTATATGTTTGTTTCCTTTAGAAATCATCTTATGTGGATCTCTGTCCTGGGTCAGGTGGTGCTGGTACAAGTCCATGTGTAGGTTGCTGTTTTGTAGCAGTGCCACTGCTTTGATACTATAATTAGCTGTCCCCCCGATTGATTTCAAGGAGACTGGAAGTCACTGTGATCATGAACATAGTCAAATAAATTCCAATTTCTTATTTTAATAAATGTAAATGGGAAATACTCTCTCCCTAGCAGAACATATAAGCTAGCGATTTTGAAGGGAATATGTGTTTTACTTTTTTCTCTGCTCTTATACCTAGCACTGGAAATCCAGTCCAAAGGTTTTTCCAAGGAATGTTGTGCCTTATTTTGCCTCTTCCATGCTCCCCATATTTTTACCACACTTCAGTACACAATGATTGAGGAATTCACTAATCCTATAAAGTTTTAGGAAACATTACTTTTGCTAGTCAAAGGACTGAGCTGCTTTCCTTTTCTCTGCTTGGCCCTGTCAGAAAAAACCTAAATCTGAATAAGGAAAAGCCCACAAACAGAAAAGAGAACCAAAAATGTGGTTTCCTAAGGGACTCTGAAAGTTCTGAAATCCAGCAGAGAATAACAGAAGCATTCATTATACTTTTCTGCCTTCCTTTGGGCTAGTTCTGCCCTGCCAGATTTGCAGGACCTCAGCAGAAACTGTATGTGCTTTTCATTTGTCTTCAATGTCCCTGGCAGCAGTTTTGCAGGACTTAAACTGATTTGTATGCATCTGTAATCAGAAGCTTTGTCTTCTGGATATATAGGGAAGCCAGCCTACTTAATGTTCATTCACAGAATATGTTTTTCTCTAGCACAAAGTGAATATGTTACTGAGGGGATTGTATACTAATATTTCCAGGTACTGCAATTGACTGATGGTATTTTAATTACATCCTCATGAAAAGGTGTACTGTACATGAAAAGTACAGCTGTAAGCATTCAAATATTTTAAAATTCTGTTTCTAGTTCAGAAAAGTGTAGTCACAAAGAGAACCTTTTTTTTTTATTTGTATGTTTATTTGTATGCTTATTATACACTGATATGAGGAAAAATATACTCACAAGGAACTATTAAAATAAATCTGTTGATATAGCTGGATTTGAAAATGAAGAAAAATTTTCTTTGGTCAGGTTTTTTCCAGAATATCATCAGAGTAACCATTTCTAGTTTTTACCAGTGGTCCAGCTCCTTAAATAGAACCTATTAGTCCTTTTGAAGGAGCGTGGAATAATCGCTGGAGGTGATTTAGAAATTAAACTTTTGTTTTTAGAAAAGGCACAGCACTGAAGAAGCTGTCAGGGTGAAGTGCAGCTGCTCTGTGAGGAATCCATTCCACAGAAGTTCCCTAGTAACCATAGATGTCAGCAATGCCAGGAGAACTTGGCGTGCTGACTCTAAGAGGAGTTGTCTGGAGGGTGGAGTGGTGTGGAGGCATCATGACCAGGGTCTGGGATAAATGGGAACTTGAGGTACCATGGAGCTGGTACGCTGCATATTTGCCAGCCTGAGCCAACAGTCCGTAATACTTCTGACAAAATGCTGTCCTTTTGGTGAACTTTGCTCATTATAATATCATTATAATACCAAAACACACCTCCATATCCTAAAAGTTACGTGCATCTAAGGTGTGGCCACCCCTCACTGGGCATGCGCTTTGAATTTCTTCTAGTCTACGCTTTTAAAAGAAATGTGAGGAAATTTTACACCAATCATAATAATGGTATGTATGACTAGAGTAACTTATGCTCCACCTGAAAGATAAAAAATAGTATAAAATGTGTGAAGAGAAAGAGGGTGTTAGGGAAAATACCATTGCGTACCACTCTGAATTCTGGGACCAGTCAACAGGCTGAGCCTCTCTTCCCCTCCACTGGGATGCCTTTGGGTAAGACTGGAAACCTCTGTAGAGTCACTTTAAGGCCTGAACATGTTAGAGTTGCTTTGCCTCATATTAGAGTCGCTTCATATTTGTTTAGCATACTTGTAGCCTAGCAGTGTACTCATATCTTTGGTATTTGTGTGTCTTGTAACCAGCAATCTTATCACCAGTAATCCAAACAACCTGTGTATCTGCTGCTTTCATAAATTGCAGTATTCGTTAATCTAGCCATGATTGTCCTCATTGAGCATGACTGCCTGGGGCATCCACCAAATTAGTTACTATCAACAAATACCCTGATGAGTGGTTACTTCTACAACCCTTAGAAAATAAACCATTGACCAAGTCTGAGACTAAGACTGGGCTTAGCTGCGCCTAGACTCCTCTCAGAGGAGTTTAGAAAGCAAGGGGGTCCTGTCTGAACCTCATGACTCAATGGTAGGGTCTCTCCCTAGCCACCCCTCAGACTCCTACCATTAACGCAACAAGGAGACAGATATTTTTGGTAGGTTTTCGAAGAAATACTTAAGTTAAAATCCTACCTGGAACAAGGCAATAATTAATAATTTATATATCGATTTCAAAAGTAAAATAACTTAATATGACATGACACAAATACAGTAATCACCACGTTTTTCCAAGGATAAGCATAAACTTAAAGTTAATAAACTTAAAACAAAATAAAATTCAGTTTTTATAAACTTGAAGCAAAAGCTAAGGTTCTAAATTATTCAGGAAATGATAAAAATATAATTTTACCAAATTGATTTTTTAAACTACCTTTTTTTTCAGATGCTTACATTTTAGGTCTGTATGTCTGAATAGTAATATGATTTAAATTAGTCAGTGACTTCTCACATCAGATATTCAAAGACCTATACAATGATACTTCTACTCTGTTCATGCTTCTTTGAACTCTTCAGAATATTTAGCCGAAGCAGAATAACAATGTTCAAGATCAAAAAAACTAACTGGGAGCAATTGCAATACATTCTCTTCAAGTTGTGTATACTTTGAAGCAAACTCAAAGGATATTTTTAACAAAAACTCATATAATTCATTTTTTTTCTCGTATTTGTTTATAGAACAGCAATTGGAGATAGCAAATATGTTTAATGAGGTCAATAAAAGACAAAGAAATAACAACTTATAAAACTTTCTTTTTGAAGAACTTTACTAAGTTCAGTGGGGTTTATGTACTATTTATGTTTGATCTTTTTTCTCAAGTAAGTGATGGAAGATTCAAATGCTCTGCCTCCACCTCCTGGCAGATAAGAACTAAACAAAAAATGTGGACTGGAATGCGTGAAACTGAGGGAGAAGAATTAGGATGTAAATTTCTGTTTCTTGATTTCTTTGCAGCTTTTCCCCATTTCTAAAATCATAACAATGATAATTTTACGTAGATAGAGTCAAAAGTTCGTATCACTAGGGCAATAACTCATAGAAGTTCTTCAACACCAATTTTCAGTTAAAATAAAACAGGACCATTTAATGTAATGGAGAAATGCCAGTTTACAGTAGATGAGTATTTGAGGAATTTTTAAACATGCTAGATTGATAGTTTAAACCAAACATGATTTCATTTCCATTTGTTGTTATGCCTACAAATATAGTCACATCTTTGCTCGAACTAGTTTACCTTGAAATAATGTACTTTTTCATGACTTATACTGTATGACAAATTACATTTACCTTATGTCATTTCCATGTAATTCTGAGGTTTTTTTACCTCTCACACCCCCGTAATATCAGATCATACTCCCAAAAGTTGTTTATAAATTATTTTCTATAAGCAGTAAAATAAAGTCTAGAGAAAAATTACAGTAGATATGTGTGCCTTCTTTCATTAAAAACAATAAAATACAGGTTAATACTGCTATACAAATGAATTAACAATTACCACAAAAATATAAGGAAGAATGTCATTAAAGATAGTCTTAAAAGAAAAAATTGTTATTGCATCTCACACCAGATGACCTTTGCATACAGCTTATATTAACTTATTTTTAAACTTAAAAATTTTTATGCATTAACTACATCATACACAAGTTGAAAAATTAAAACAGCCCTAAATTGGATATAACAACTCTCAATCCATTTATCTGTGTGAGAAATGCATTCATTTGAATAATCTCAAACAGTTTCAAGCTATGATTGCTTCCCAGGTGTGATCTGCTAAGCATTCTCTCTTTCTTCCCAAGAAAAGGAAATAACACATATTTTCTTTTTTTCTGTTCTACCTTTTTATTTGGGAGACATTTCCATTGCCTGTCCTCATATGTATCTGCAAGTGTAAGAGTGGGAAGGAACATTCTCTTGGCAATTTACTAATCTAGCTTATTTGAGGTAGGGGCCAACGAAGTCCGTGTTAATATACTCTTAATATACTCTTGATACTGTATGCATTTACAGCCCCATTTCTTGTAACACGATTGAGTTTGTCCACTGGTGTTATTAGCATACCTTAAGTAAAGACATAGGAAAACTTGAAGTGATTTTTATTACTAGATATGTTTGAATGGGGGATGCTTTTTTTAGTACTTAACCACAAGATAAATACGCATTATGCTGAGTATCCAAATCTTCACTGCATATATAGACAAATAAGTGCATATCTCCTTTATAAAGTGCATCATCTTTTGGCATTATACTATTTTTTCTTTTGTTTTCTTTCTTTCTTTTTTTTTAATGGCCAGTACAAGACTATTTACTATGTGAGGTAGAGAAATGAAAGAGATCTAGTGTTCTGGCAGCGGGCAAATATCAGCATTTCTGTACTAGTACACTACAAAATGACACTTGAGTTTTTTTGGGTGGGGAGAGTGTTTATTTTTGAAGTTTAGACAGAAAGCAGTGATGAAATTATGTTCTGTGTTTATTGAAGAGTTTTTCATAATGATATAATTAGTTCTTATATTAGGATTACAAACAATATCCCCAGTTGTTTACTGTGTTGTCAATAAGCAAAGTATGAATTTTCAAAATTTCTTCTCCTCATAGGTATCTAGTCTTTTCCCAAGTATTATCTACTAATTTTCATTATTAGTTCTGTTCCAGAACACAATATAAAAAAGTTATAAAGAACAATCATTGTATAGAAATAATACATATTTTACTATATTAAGAAACAAATCATGCTTATCATTACTACTATGCAGATTAACATTTATATGTATGTAGGGTTAGTAAAACAGGGGAATGGGAAAAGGATGTTATTGTAGAATTCTTTCACTAACAAAATATTTTCTTCAAAGAACAAAGAAATTAGAAACAAATTCTGTAACTGACATTCACCAATAAAACTGTGGAGTTTCTTCTCAGTGGAGAATGTTTAATAAAGAAGACCAAATATGAAAATGTGCTTTTTTATTTATTTCTTTAAGATGTGTTTAATTCATCTTATTTGATATTCCTCCAGAGGAAAAAAATATCAGCATGGTTATAACTAGCATTTTACTCATCAAGAAATAAAGAATTATCCTAGCATAGGTTTTACTACTGCCTATCTCAGTTCTAGCTTACAAAAAGAATTATAAATAAGATTTATAGAGACAGACTATCAAGTTAAAGAGTACTTTGAAATACATGGTACTAGAGGAAGGGTTACCTTTAGAAACCTGTACTACAGATACTGATTTAAAAAATAGAGATGCACTTAACTTATAAATAAAAGGAAGAAACCATTGAAGTTTTCCATCATGACTTCATGTTTTCTTTATTATTCAGTCAGTATTGCAGTACTGAAGTTCAAGGCCTACCACATCATCAAATAGAAAATAATTTTCCAAAGTCACACTTCTGTTTATCATGGATAAACACATTCATGGAAACATATTACACAAGACTGTCACTGTCAGACCACTAATTACAAAATATTAGGGGTCAATTTTCCACATTAACATTAATGAAAGCTCTGTACAGTCCCTGAACAAAGTGTTATTGCGTGATAATAACATGGCAAGTAAGTCTGTAAATCATAGCAATGAAAGCCTATTCACACCTACAATAGGTGCATGATTACTCTGTAACACCCAAGCACCTTTAGTGTGATTCTAAAACAAATTTCCACTATACGAAATACAAGGAATTATATATTAATTTAACTCATTGAGAATATTAGAATGTTTCCTTACAGTCTACGTTATAAATCCATGAAAAAAAAATCCCCTTTTTTAATCACACTGAATTCCCAAATGGTTGTAAAATGCAAATAAGCACATGCTTCTGTTAGCCTACTTTTTTTAGAGTCCTGAATTTTTGTCATATTAATCAAAGTTTTTCTGGGATTGCTTTTATATTTCCATATTCCTCCACTGAAAAATAAAAACTAGCAATCAACAGTGCAAAGTTTGTGAATGTAATGTAAAGAAACAGTAGAGAGGTTGAAGCTCAGCTGTGTCATTTGTCTTTCAAAAGATCAGTGAGACCCCAATGAGTGTGAAGCACAGCTACTGCATGTGGTCTTCCCTCACTAATGTCTATGAATATATACATGCACATAAATCTCTCCTTTGAGCTGTGAGGAAGAAAATAAATTTAGATGCTTATGTAAAATACAATTTGCTTGTTCAGTATGTGACTTTAAATGTTTTCACCTTACAGTCTGAAAATGTTGGTTACCAAGCTCTTCTGCCTCAGTGAGGAACATACTTTGCTTGCAGAGCTGCACTGTGACATGGAAAACTTTTTATTCCTGTTTTCATCCCTGTCTTCAGAGAACCCAGGGCAAAAGAAAGATGATAAAGATCCTGTTTCGCTGATAATAATTAATCTATGTGCTTAATAAAGCTAGCATATTTAATACACTTATGTTTTTCTGTTGGGTCAGCCTCTGCTATGTTCTTCTGTACAATATAATGGGAGCCTTTTTCATTTTATTTTTCACATACCTGCAGAATTACATACCTCGTAGTAAGTAAATTCGGCAGTCACCTCTCCAGCCTCATGGTTCCAGAAGATTTAGCTGGATTTACACATTTTTCAGAAACGGACCTTGCTCCATCATATGTTTCATGTATACAGAGCTACAGCCTCAAACAACGGCATGCCTCATTCAGATGGTATTAGAGAGTTTTAGATTTCTACTTCAAAGCATTGACTTGTATTCAATGTGTCACTGAACTGTATTATGCAAGGATAAATTTAATGCAGGGACCCAGCACAATCCTATCTGGCAGGCAAGAAGTTTCACTGTGCTATTCCCTCCATACTACACTTTAAACTGTGGCTGAACATAGTCTTATTTTGCTGGTATAAGGGTCGTTACCCTAGAAAGCTACATTTTATGTACATTTGATGTGAGCTGGTTCTTTGACCAACTTGACTGGAGGATGGCATCAGTATTTATGTAGTTTTGAGGGGACTCAGATTCCTACAGGACTATATAGGAACAGAGCAATGACTTCAGTAGTGTTAATGTTTCCTAAATAATGGGCATACATCCCTAAAGAGACAAATAGGTACCTATGTGTACCTGAAGATCTGAATCTCAGTTATACCTATGAAAGGCAGACACTATTATTGGGTCCATGAGTGCCTTAAGTAATACCTGGATAAATGTAATAGATTATTGCCCAAGACTGAAGATAACATGCTATTATTTTCCTTGAATATACATAATTATCTGTTCTGTAAATCCAAAGGTAATCTACTTTTAAGATAGTATCTACATAAAAAAAGATAAAACATAGTTTAGTTATTATATTTGTGAATGTAATAAACACTTACGGTGTCATTTTATATTCATTATATTTTAGTCCCTATTCCTATCAAGGCATTGAGTTTACAAGGATTCTTGCCATTATTATTTGAAAGGCAGCACTGTAATTCTTACTTCTGTGCTTTCATGATAGGCTGTGGCACCTCTGATTACGATGTGTCACTTTCAAAAGACAAGTAACAGACTTTCTAGCCAAAGTTTATATCCAGGATCTGCAAAACTGTCAGAACTGCACAAAGCATAGAGTACAAGGGCACTTATCTCAATAACAGAAAACAAGAGAAGATGTCAGTCACATGACTGTATGATAAATGACTGTGATAGCTTTTCCTTTATTTTGTTCTGATGGTAATAGGGATATGAAGGTTGTACAGCCAGGTGACTGCTTATTCATAGTGTAATACAGTTAATGAGCTGCATTTGTGACATTAGTATAATCTGTCTGGTTCATAATGTGCTATAGCACATGCATTATTTCGCTGAATGATTTATGGGATCTCTATTATGTTGTAATGCATTTCCTAGGGTAATAGATGAGATGGATTATCTTGTGTTTCCTGGCATAATGTAGTTTTGTACATCACAAATACAATTGGCTTATAAGCATATTTCATTAACCACTGAGAATGATTTTGATGACAGGTTTCCCTTCATTAATTAAACATTTCCTTTTCCTTGTTACATAGTTCTAGGTATCTCCTAAACGTTTTTATTATTTGTCATCTTTCTTGTTAGTTTATTTGTATGCACTATTCTATAGTAAGGTATTTAAATGTTAGCTCACAGGAATAAAAAAAAAAAAGAATTTTAATTAATTGTTGGGTTTTTTTCATTCAGTCATTCAAGAACAATTCTTAGTCTAGACCAATTTCCTAAGGAAATAGGTCTTGTCCTAAAATTTTACATCTCTGTGTCAGTGTCTCTCTGTTCCCCTTTTCTATCATTCTCAATTTGGTCTAGCAAGGAGGTAGATCTCAAAACCATTAAATTTCTTCAGGTTTTGTGAATATAAGTACTTGGTGGTTGAAGAGACTGATACTGTAAGTAATTGTATTATGATGAGAACAAAGCCCCGCTTTTTCCGTGGTGAAAATATATGACTTGTTAATCAGTAATATCCTAATAGGACAAATTGCATAATCTTTTTGCTGAGAGACTGCTATGAGAGAGGGGGAAAAGAACTTGGTAATTTGAAGGGAGAAGAAGCCAAAGCAATGTTTTGATTTAACAAATGATTTAACAAACAAACAAACAGAAAGTCACATCATCTAGAAATTCCTACTGAGAGGCTTTGGAGACTGCCAAATCTCTGGTTTTATGTTTTAAATCTTGTTCTGTCACTTACACTTAGCTTGTTTTTAACTTAGGAATTTCTAGAACTCTTATCTTATATTTAAAATTCACAATATACTCAAATATGACTTGGCATGTAGGCACTATACAAGTGAAAAACCCTTAAAAGTAAATATTTAATCCACTCATTTGTAGTGATATACACTTCTAAAGGAAATGTAGTCTAATTTTATACAATAATATAAAAAATTTATGGAGCGATTTTTCAAATAATGATTACTACCTCTCTTTGATAAGATACATTTTCAATAAGATAATAGAATAATTTGATTTCTACAACAAACAGTTATGATTTCTTTTATCTTATGCACTTGATGTAGAAGTAGGAAAAAGGTAAGAAAGCAAACTCGTCATAGATATGTGTAAATTATATGTTCATCATTAGGAAAGAAGACCAAACAACCACCATTTGCTCACAATTTTCTCCCTTGCAATTTTAAAATTATGATAATAACTACAGTATATCCAAAATACCAAGTATTTCAAGAAATTATATTCCACTTAATGATGACACATTGTATTGTATATTTACAGACTATTTAATTTTTGAACCATAGTCCCAAAATAAAAATGCGCAAATATATACATTACTTTCATATTTAGACAGCTAGTAAATCCAACCCTCACCTTAGTTTCCTCAGTAGAATATACAGAAGATAGGTTTCATAACATTTCCAGAGGTTAACATACCCAGCCTTTGGTGAACCAAGTCATAAAGTGAATGAGTTCCAGAGTAGAGAACGCTCACAGCGAATTGCTCTTTCACTTTACTTCTCTTAGAAAACCTTTCATTTGGGGGGAAGCAAGTGGGGACTTGATTTCTCTGCAAAGAAAGAGGAGTCGAAGTTAGACTTCAGAAGCAACTTACTATCTGATTTGGCCTAAGAAATTTTATTTTTAGATCTTAAACTTCTGGGAGCAGGGACTAACTTCTGTTACACATTTTAAAAGAAAAAAAAAAAGGGTCTTATACTTTAATGCAGACAACTGTGGGCTAAAACTCCCAGGTGAAGTCTTCCATTCTCCCACAAAAAGCTACCCCTCTCCTCAGTAGTTTCTATTCATTTTCTATTGGTATATATATGTGATTCTTCTCCTCTTGTACTGGCTTTTTTGTATTCAGCTCTGAGGGATAACACTTTTTCTTTTTCTTAGGTATGTGATTTGTTCAGAGAGGCTTGGTAGACACCAGTGAATTTGTTTTTTTTTTAAGTAAATCTTATATTTACCTTTTTATTTCTTTTCCTTGCCACATCTTTTTCCAGGAAAAAGCAAAGTGAGATAAAAAGAGAAAAACCTGAATTTTTTTTGAAATAATTTTAACTTCTTTTTTATCCACTCCTTGTAGTGGGAATGATTTTTCAGGTGATCTATTTAAGCATTTCAGTTTGAAATGTTTTTTTAAAAGACATTTCCTTTCTGAAAAAACTGTAGTTGGCGTGCTGAAATGTGACCATTTTCTTTTACACAAAGAAAATGCTGTACTATGATTTTTTCTATTCAGTAAGAAATTGGAGAACTTATTTAACTCAATATCTATTTGATTGAACTTTTTAATCAAAATTTTATTTGTCTAGCAATTGGTATCCCATTTCTCCATACGATGATGAATAGTTTATTGTCACGGAAAAATGGGTTTGTCTGATATTACAATTAAGGACAAAAAACCCCATTGTATTAATTGACTAAATGAAAACTAGAATTACTGGATTTTCAGACAGCAAATGACAATTATCAAGTTAATGGTAAAGGGTAATATGTTCCACTGATATCAGGTTAAAAAAAATATTATAAAAAGAATGTAATATTTTAGTTGTTAAAAGGGAGAAAAAAGGATTAACTGAGTCTCCTCATATGTCATCCACTGCTAGTAAAACCATGCCTGAATAGCAGGTGGTTATTTTCTGGTAGCAGGTGATTTTTGACTGTTAGCCTTGTGGACAAAGTCCTAGGAAGAAGTCCTTCACCATTTAATAGCACTGCATTTCTAAAGTTCAGGTTCCCTTATTCTATGCAGTGGACATCTCCTGTACTGGTTTTCTGTGTTATTCTCTAGAAGTAATTTTGTATCTCTCAATGGAATCTAAAGATTCTGTTTGACAACTAGAAAGCAGAATAAGTTAGCTAAAAGGTAAAGCTCTTATCCTATGATGTGACTTTGCCATTACTGGGAGATTTAATTGTTGTCTTCTATGATAAGAGTAGATCATTTATTATACTTGTGATATATATCATTTTAAAACTTACCAAGGGTGAGAAATTCACTAGTTAACTCATGTCTTCTATACTTCTAGTGGGGTTAGTGCTCTTCCCTGAACATTTTCTACAAATGCATATGTATATACACACATAACTTATAGGACTGTACTTTAGAAATCGACTGAAATATTCTAGGGCATGCTCCAGTCAAATGAAATATCATTAAAGAAAGGGACAGTAATAGATATCTTCTGAAGAAAATTACATGCGCATTATCTTCCAAGATCACAACTAAAAGAAAGCTACAAGTGCTGCAGCCAAGACTGAACTGTTCCTGGATGCGCACAGATGGAGAGCTTTGGGAAGCCAGAGAAACTCAGAAATTGATTTCTTTAAGGACTTGAAGATTAGGCAGAAGCTGAGGGTGGTCTTTCGATGTCTCAGGGTTTTTTTATATTCCTAATCTTACTATAAGTCGTATATATAGGCATTCACTTCTTGCCTGGATTTTGGCCAATGTCATTATTCTGTATTGGTTCTCACTCGTGTTCTGCTGTAATAGTCTTCACACTTCTTTAATCCAAAAGAAGAACAGTTACACTAGCCAGATCAATAAAGGCACCAAATAAATTGACCTCTAAACACACACTGACAGTACTTTTGGTGGAAATTGCTGAAATATAAAACACCTTATTGTCTCTCAGATTCTTAAAAATTTCAAGTTCTGATTCTTAATCACATTAACAGTCACTTTAAGATCAGTGAAACAATTTGTATCATTAAGGGTCTCTGGAGTCCTAGACTTTAGAGATGTACTTAGAGGGATCAGTTTTTCAGTCTGCAATTTTTTTGGTTTTACATCCATTACTTAGCCAATGATACTGAGAATAACATTTCTTAGTTTGTAAACGACATAAGAGACTAGCAAACATGGGGAATGCACATTTTTAAAGAGCTGGGGGAAATGAGAAATGTTCTTTCAATACACAAAACTGCAGAATAATTAATCACAAAACTGCTAAACAAATTGAAGGGTGAGCGACTGCTACTTGAAAAGATGCTACAGCATCTAACCTTGAGAAAATTTATGTGCCACAGTGGAGAAATCCCTAAAGTCTTCATCTCAACTTGCCACTGCACCAAATAAAACATAAGAGACTCTAAGTTGCATTGTTCAAGAAGTGTAAAATAAATCATAAAAAGTAGTAGTAATGCATGATTGCATCCCAGATAATATTTCCTGTGCTGATCATTAGTACTCCTTTTCATATTAATCAGTGTTGTGTACTTCTTTTTTCTTTTAGAAGATGTTGTGGTTTAACCCCAGTCAGCAACCAAGCACCACACAGCCGATCGCTCACCCTTCCCCCATGGGATGGGGGAGAAAATCTGAAGAGGAAAAGTAAGAAAACTTGTAGGCTGATATAAAAACAGTTGAATAATTGAACATCATCATCATCATCAACAATAATAACTGTAATTGTAATGAAAAGGAAAACAACAAGAGAGAGAGAGAGGAACAAAACCCAGGAAAAACAAGTGATGCAACTGCTCACCACTCAGAGACAGACACACAGAGCCTGTCTCCAAGCAGCAATCGCTACTGCCCAGCCAACACCCCCCATTTTATATAGGGAGCATGAAGTCATATGGTATGAAATATCCATTTGGCCAGTTTGAATCAACTGTCCTTGCTGTGCCCCATCCCAGCTTCTTATGTACCTGGCACAGTAGGGAAAGTCCTTGCCTCAGTGTAAGCACTACTTAGCAACAACTAAAACATCGGTGTGTTATCTATATTATTCTCATACTAAATCCAAACCACAGCACTATACCAGCTACTAAGAAGAAAATTAACTTTACCCCAGCTGAAACCAGGACAGAAGACTATTATGAAAAACAGATACAGCTGATAAACATATAAATTAGCTTTGGCTAGGAATATAAACTGAAAACACACTGTCCTAAAAAAGAGACCAAACTAAAATAATGTTTGGAATTACAGAAGGAACAATAACATGATGTTCCTTTCTGTCTGTAAACACATAGTAACTTAGAAATGTGATTCAAATGGAATTGTCAGCACAAATCACAAATTAAATGTTAAAAGATAGGAGAGTATGAAGCACAATGAAGGTGCATTGCAGGCAGAAAGTCTTGTTAAGCAGAAAAAGGAGTAGACCTTTTCCATATCATGCCTACTCAAATTAACCTCTATGGTTTATTTTTTTAATAGTGGAAATCTGTTCTAAATGTGCCACTGAAGTCCAACTCTTCTGTAAGTTCTTTTTCTAAAACCAATGACAATTATTTATATTATTCCTATATTTTATATGTCTGAACCGAGAAATTGTATTTACAGTTTGAGTTTAGTACCTAACTTCATGGTGAAGAAAGCCTGAAAGAAGGATTACTTAAACTGTGGGGTAAGATACGGTGAGGAAACTTTCTCTGAAATTCTACCTCTGCATAAGTACCTATATGAAATTTTTATTTCTTGTCCCAAACTAGTTTGTAGACGTATGTGGTTAAGAACAGATGTTGCCTGAAAAATAGAAGTTGGTCATCTGTAATTGTATACACACTTATGTGCATGCAAGTTAGTCCTAGTGGTGGACAGCATACTCAGAATTAGGAGAAGAAAGGATTTAAATCTTCTTCATCCTGATAGGCTTTAATCTAAAGCTGTCATATCTTCAAGCTGTCATATGTTCAAACGATGAAGTTCAGCTGTAGCAGAAAGAAAAGGAGAAATCAGGGGGTAGGTTCAAGACCTCTCAAGCAAAAGAGAAAACCAAAGTGCATTTGCCCATACAAGCACTGAATGGTAGATAAAAACGGAGGAGAATCCTTACACAGAAGGAATGCATAAACAATAATTCCATCAAAACTTGGTACTAATGAGGGGAGGGAATAAGTTTGAGATAGTATTCAGAATTTTCCATTAGCTGAGACAGATACTTTCTATTATTAATTTATTTGCTTTTTCAGATCCTATTTTTAGTCACTAGCTTCTCAGATATTTTATGGGAGAAGTCTACATATTCAATAGTGCAAAATCTAGTTGAAAGCTATTAAATTAGTTTTGGGTAACTTAGAGTGGGGTAAATTTTCAGTAAATAAATTTCTACAGAGCTCCACTAAGGAAGCAGTTTGCAGCCACTGTTCTCTGACACTAGATATTGTAGAGGTCAATAGTTGAATGTTAGAGAGTGCCTGCTACCAGAGAGAGACTGAAGGAACAGTGAAAAGGATGAGATCACGCATGTTTCACATCTTGGGCACTGACAAAATCTAAGCTAAATTTACCTGTGATCTAGATGAGATGTAACTCAGAAGTAAGGGAAGATCTCATCTTGTCCTTAGTTCTTATGAAAGCTCTCTGAAGTCAGTGGAATTGCATAAGCTATGTGTAAAGGTACTACCTGTCACTAAAAGAGATTGTATTTAGACACATGATTCCTAATTTCATTCATAAACACCTTACAGTTGAACTTCCAGAGTGTTACCCTTTAATTTTTACTTTAATTAAACTTTCATAATGAATCTGGCCAAAATAGCGTGAGGAAAATACAGAACAAAAAAAATCCCCCCTAAGTTACACTCATAAGTTCTTGTTTAAATCAATTACTTTTCATAAATGTATGTGATAAAAGCAAGAAAAAATTAATATTCAAGTCAATTTGGACCATTTCATTTTTAAAACGTAGTTTTTTTCATGGGGATTCCTACAGAGGTTCTTTGAAAACTGTTATACATATGCATATTTTATATATCTGAATATTTATTTGTTGTCTGAAAATCAGAGTGTATTTCCTTCTGCCTCAGGTATCTGGCTTATTAACTTCAGTAAAACGCTGGGTGAAAGTTCATTATTTTCTTCAATATTGTTTCCCCATTGTGAACAAAAGCAGACAGACACTGTGGACCATATATGTATACCTGTGAACAGTTTGGTCTTGCAATTGGCATTTGGTAGCAATTTTAAATGATTGAGAGAATTGTTTCTTTCTATTATTTTCTATTTTAATATCTCAGTAGCACATGCAAAGCATGATTGGGATGGGCCTGATTCTATCAGCACAAAACAAATCATAGTCCTTACTCTAAAGGACTTCTCAACAAAAAGGGAAGGGTAGCAAAAATGAACAATTTTATGACAAATATAGTGAGCTGATATGCTTCTGATCAATCATACAGAAGAATTAAACTTCAGGGCACCAAGGGACAGCTTTTGCATAATTGCTTTTTTCAGGGTAGAAGTATACCTCAGGTTTAAAAGCTGAAATTCAGCACGGTGCAAATCTGTAGTTTGAAAGACACATTGAACCACATAAGCTCATAGTATTTGTCCCAAGGGTTTATGTGAAGCTTGAATATTGCATACAATTAATGATGGATACTGTAAGGTAATTTTCTCTTAACAATTTTTAGTCAGTGCTCTGCTAGTATTTCCTACCATGTGCATTGTTTTGTTTGGAATAAGTTAGAAAGAAAATTTCTGACTGGAGCTGAGAAATGCTAAAAATAAATGGTAATTTAACAAAAATCATTGCTAAATGATCAACTTCCTTAAAGCTGCTAACTAAAAAATCTCCAGTGCATGCAGTAAATTGACTTCATAACTCTGGAAACAAAACACACAGAAAAGCCTTTTTTTGTTTGTTTGTTTTTTTGTTTTTTTTAAGAAAACTCTTTAGTATACTCAAGTGCCACAAATTAGGACAGTAAAAACCAAAAAACACATTTAAAAAAAAAACTAAGAAAATGAAAGGGAAATAACTTTTAAGAATGGATAGCACATTATTTAGAAATTAGCTGTCTCTTGTATCTGAAAAAAAAAACACTCAAAAAAACCAACAAAACCCTTAAGAAAAGTGTTCTTCCTAATTTATCATACATGAGCATCCTGCTTATTTTTCTTAGCCACAAAGGACAACCGAGCACATCATGCTAAGTCTCTAAGAAGAAACTGTTCCTCTGAACATAGCAGATATCTTCATGATACATTCATACACACACAGACACACACACAAAAGTTAACTGGGACCATAATGTATTAATCAGAAGGAAAAAATATGGATCCCTACTTAAGAGTCTTGCCTTTGTGATATCAAGGTGAATGTTTACATTTTGGTCTCTTGGCAGTTATTGCCTGACACCCTAAAATTTCCTTTGGATATTTGGTAAAATATTTTCTGCCCAATAAACTTTAACTCCCTTATTGTCTAAGCAAAAATGTAATCCACATCTTTGAAAGTATCATATTTTGTCATCTAGTCATAATACACATTTTTTCCATTCAGGACTTAGAGAATTCTCATGCAGCACAGAAAATACCAAAAGAAAACTGAGGCTGTGGACTGAACATCTTCTATTGTGTTTCAAAGAATAAAGAAAGAAAGAAGTGTAGTAAACAAATTCAGAAGAACATTCAAACCAACAACCATGAATAAAGAACCATAATAAAAGTGTAATGTTTTGTAATCTTTTAGGCCTTGCTTAAGCCTAACCTTGGGTCTGTGCACTTGAGTAGCTTCACGTTGCTCTCCTGCTTTGCTGTGCTGCATGCATTCTTTTTCAAATTTCAGAGACATGACTTCTGATCCACATCACAATACAGTGACTTCAGGTCTGACTTATTACAACACCGTGACTTCTTACTGTCATTCAGCTTCAGCTGCAGACAGCAGTTTGTTCTGATTCTCATCAATGTAATATCCGATTCATCTCGCAGCTTCGCCAGCCCAGTGTGACTCCTTGCTTGCAGAGCTCACAATAATACACTGGATGCATGTGTCTCTGTGTGTGTTTGTGCGTTGTGTTTTGTCAAGCTTACAGAAGGCCTCAAATATCTGCAAGGTAGTCTTAAAATATGTAATACAGGTTTAAAGGTTTCATTACAAAATAACCTAAAATACGGTCATAGCAATATCCAAAGAAACAGGTTAAAAGGGTTAGGAACAGTCAGTCATCTAAATATAAAACAAATGTGGAAAATAAAGGAATGAGATCCTACATTATAGTAACAAATATAATGTACACAAGACCATCATTCTCTGCTGCTGAGATCAAAAAGATACAAAAGGTAAATTCTCCCATCATCTAAATCAAAGCTGTATCCAAACTGCATATTAAGAGTAGTCTCTGAGACATGCTACCTTGACTGTGCCTTGTAATTCTTTGGGAGAGTGCTATCTGGTCAACACTAAATCCAGGCCATCCTAACAGTATAACAAGTTAGGTGATTGGTTCCAGTGCTCTAGGAAATTCCATGGCATTTTTGGTTTATTGCGATAAACCGTGGCATAGTTAAACAAAAGAATATCTAAGGTCAAGTTTTTCTGACTCTTTTATTAGCTGCTTTTTTTTTTTTTCATATGAAAGAAAAAACCAACCAGTCGTATAGTTGAAAGTCAGAGGTTTTTTTACTAGCATCAGAGAGAAATATTAAATTGAAAATGGAAAACATAATGCAGGGAAATTTTACGTGCCATTGCAGTATCTAGCTTGCAGTATTTTCCAGATACTGTGTTTGTTACTTTCTTGCCAGATATACAGGAAACATAGTGTCTCCTATCTTTTCTATAGTACAGGTAATACGGAAATAATGATCTGTTATGATAGTCCAACTATGACTGAAGTAATAAGCTAATTTCACTAAGCTAGCCTACCTGTGCAAGTCCTTGTGCTGTGTCCTGGCCATAGCTCTGTGTCATTTCTCTTGTATAAAATGAATGGTGTTAAATCACCGTTTTTATCAAGATAACATCTCCTACGACAACTCAACATCTCATCTTACACAAATACCTCCAGCACATAAGAGACACTGACTTATACTGTCATCTTTCCGTTTGCAATTTAACAGCAATTTTAGACTGTATCCCACTATTGTGAAAAACTTCCTTTGAAAATCTTTCTGACTCATGGTTATTGTGCTATCAAAATGCAACTACTGCTTCAGCTGGTGCAGACTTACTGAGCTACTTTTGACCTAGAACCACTACTGTCACAGCTATTGGGAAGACCCCACAGAGGAAATACAGAAGAAATCAATCATTTTCCTCTTTGTTGTTGCTCTGAGGTTGACTCTGAGTAGCTTAAAATGGACAGGATAATTGGCTGCATAAAATTTAGTATTGTCTGCACTTTTTGAAAATTCTGTC
The DNA here is from genome assembly GCF_963921805.1 of Phalacrocorax carbo. NCBI lineage: Eukaryota > Metazoa > Chordata > Aves > Suliformes > Phalacrocoracidae > Phalacrocorax > Phalacrocorax carbo. The sequence continues at coordinate 105,376,060 of NC_087515.1, forward strand.
AGGATTGGCTGCCAGAGGTCCTTGATGAAAGAACAAGCAGGTGTCCAAAAGTTTTGAGTTTGTTTCTTTTTTTATCAGTAGTTCAAAGAAATTGTTAATATTATACTTATTAATTCAGCCAAATTTAAAATTTTTAATGTTATTAGAAATATGCTATTATTTTGGCTGTTTTAGTGTATACATTTTTGAGGTGAGGAGTTGTGAACCTAAATCCCATTATCTTGAGTTTAAGTTTTCAAATTTTACATGTTCTAGTACCTTGTCAACTCTTTCATTTACTAAATCATCTGAGAAGGCAGTTCCTTGATAAATATTACTTAAGATTCGTACTTCAAGGTAAGTGTTGATGGTCCCTTTTTTTAGGAAAAAAAAAAGGAACAAAACACTTCTGAATATTGAAAATCAGATGAATCCTACGTCAGTATTAGTATTGACGTGACAAAAATAAATTTAAAAAAATTGGCTATAAGAAAAAGTTATTTTGGACAAAAATAAGAAAAAGGGACTCCAAAAAATACGTGCATTAGAAAACAGATAAGATGTGCAGAAGCATGAGTGTCTTATTTGACTTACAAGTGTAAATTTAACATTGTCGACCAGGAATAACATCAATAATACCAGAAGAATTGCACAAGTGTGAATTACAGGTCCCCCCCAAAATTAGTTTCTACTTTAGCAAGCAGGAGGATTGAGCAATTCAGATATGCTGAGCAAAAAATGTCTGAATATGGTAAGAAAGCAGACGACTCCCAGCTACCAATTAAGGGAGAAATGGGCAGACAGAGCTGTAATGAAAATAAAACATTCAAAATGCATGAAGACATTAAATAACCTTTTGAAGCATGTGAGGCATTCTAGAAAAATATATTTGCAGAACAGGAAGATTCAGATAAGAGCAATAAAATGTCAACATTTGTGAATAACCTCCAAAGTATTTCAAAGTTAGACAGAGCTTAAAACCCCTGTAGAAAACTTTAGAAATACTGGCTTTTATCCTGTAACTGAAAACAGCACTGATACTGGAAAATTTTTTCTCCTTTTTTTTTTTTTCCCCTTCCCTTCCCTTCCCTTCCCTTCCCTTCCCTTCCCTTCCCTTCCCTTCCCTTCCCTTCCCTTCCCTTCCCTTCCCTTCCCTTCCCTTCCCTTCCCTTCCCTTCCCTTCCCTTCCCTTCCCTTCCCTTCCCTTCCCTTCCCTTCCCTTCCCTTCCCTTCCCTTCCCTTCCCTTCCCTTCCCTTCCCTTCCCTTCCCTTCCCTTCCCTTCCCTTCCCTTCCCTTCCCTTCCCTTCCCTTCCCTTTTCTCATCTGTTTTTCTTTCTCTTTTCTCTCCCTGATTTTAAAAGAAGGTACCACTAAAATAATATATTCCCCAATGAATAGAATCACCATTCTACTAGATCTAAAGGATCTTAGTTTAAGTGAGATATTGATCAATCAAATGAAGCATTTAGCTATGCATTTTTAGCTTCAACCTTAATTCTGCTATTAATTAGTACTAATTTAGTCACCTCACAACAAACACCCTCATTAATGCAGGATCAGTTACCCTTGAGCTCCTTATCTGGCTTATTACGTTTTACCTAATACTTGTATGTGTAGAGCAAGATTTGTTTTTCAGTAATGGTAACCCATTTACATACAAAGATATACATACAGATCAAACTAGAGGACTTTAAGTGCACTACAACTGGGAATAGTTTTGCCATTTGCAAATTTCTTCCTAGTTAGAACTTCGTCACATTGATCTCTCCTCACTCTTTCCACTAAAAGTTGGGGTTCCACTTTTTTTTTTTTCTTTCTTTGTTTATACACACCTAAGTATTTACAGCAGACCCATGCACTCTGGTTTTCCTAATCACTCTCTGGAATGCCTTAAAAGTCATATGTCTGAGTTTCTATTCATCCTTTACTGTATTCACACGTGTGCATATCACTGTTTTCTATTATTTTAGCAGATACTAAACAAAGCAAAATTGAGGATATATTTCTAAAGTATACTGCAAACAGAAACATATTCACATTGCTCATTCTCCTGGCTGACCACAAGCAGTGACAGCTAGTCGGCTCAAAGTAAACAGCTGCCAGTATGATAATCATAATGAAAAGATAAGACTATTAACACTGTGAGCTGGAAGATGTTTTATTATCCTGGTACTGTTAGCTTGATATTTCCTCTGACAGGCTGTTGTTACAGACTTTTAGTGGTAATCTGAGCTTTTAGACAGAAATATTGAGGAAGGTCATGCAGTCCCAGATCACATTTGGGACTGACTTTTTTTCAAATGAGCCCTCTGACTCTCACTGTCTACATCATCAGACCAGTAAAGATATATTTGTAGAAGCAGAACTAGAACGGGAGGAATCTACTCCTATATGTGAACTCTTTTCAGAATTACAAAGGAGGATTGATGCAAAATAAGTTTTCTCCATGCTAAGTCTACTGCAGATGCTCTGGAAGTTTTATATTTATTGGGAATACCTGTGTGAACAAAATTAAGAAATACACATTTTTAATAGGAAGAAGCAAATCTAACAATCTTTATTTTGGCACAGCCTGCCAAATTAGAGAAAGCATCATTCAAGTCAGTTTTTTGAAAGGAACAGAAAAACATTTCTTTTTTCACTAACCTAGCAGATTTGTACAAAGAGAAAACTTGACTCAGAATAAATTTAAAGAAAGAGCAAATAAGGCTAGACATTTACAGTATAGCTTTCTTAAAAAGAATATTCAGGGTTTTAGGGAGAAGTAGAAGCATGCTGGAACACTGACAGTCCCTAAAGAAGGCAAAGCCAACAAGGGCAAAGTCACAAAGAAGCAGCACTATTGTGAGGTAAGAAAAGGTCAAAGTTTTGACATTTGCACTTAAATGAGCATATCTGGAAGCAAGTTTCCTTTGATATTAAAACAGATTGATTAGAGTTTGTCAGAATGGACGCAACAAAGCAACAAAGAACCAATGATGTTTTATAAGAAGGACTTTTGAGGTCAGCCATTACAATACTGCATCTTTGTGCTATATACCTGACTGGAGAAATACAGCAGAAACTGCTTTAAGAATTGACAGGCATTTTGGCTAGTTTGTAAGAAAAATAGACTGAATACATGAAAAGTATCCTTAGGATTTGTAGTATTAATTTCCTCAGAAAATATTCTACTTATTAAAGTAATCTGAAATTATTGCATGCTCTTCGTAACTTAATACTTTGATAAAGTTAGACATTGATACTTTACTTTTCTATTCTAATTATTTTTCAGATAGTGTCTCTTCAGCCATTCCTGAAACCAATAAAAGCAGGCCATATTTCAGGTTACAATGTTTATGACAGAAACCACACTATATAAACCTTAATATTATTCCTATATGATTTAAAATTATGTCTTAATTTGATACAGGTTTTAAAACCTGCGACAGTACATTTGCTGTAGTATTTGATTTACATGTTTCTGCATGCAGCCCCTGTCTACTTCCACATTATCAGCACAACAGCGTTGTGGATGGAAGGCAGACAGGACTCAGGGCATGCATGATTACCATGCTCTCAGGTACTGCTCTTTCGGAAAAAGCAGACACATAGTCTTGAGGATCCTGATTAAAAAAAAAAAAAAAAAAGTCCAGTAATCAGTGATATACTCCAATTTTTTGAAGATTATAAGACCTAGACTCTTATAATGCTTTATAGTACATAGCTGTTTCTAAGTACAGACTTGCCCGGCATTCACGGTGTTGAAATGCAGACAAGTGATGTAGCCTTAGACTTAGGCTGTGCTCCAGACTTTCTTAAGAAGCAGGTTGCATTTTTATTTAAGTGGAGCCAGTTAAGTGAAGTCCGAGCTATACTGTTGCTGAACCCATCCCATTGGGATTCAGAAGATAACTACTTCAAGAGCAGCCTGTGCTTCTTCCTGCATATGAATGAAGCACTGCCAGAGGGTAACAAAAGGTTTTTCCCCAACACCTATGAGACAGGAAGACTGCATGAAATGCATCTTGATGGAAAGCAAATATATTTTTGCTACATTAATTAAGAGAAAAGCTGTCTTAATAAATTTTTATGCTAATAATTATCATATAATGGTATAATAATAATATTATACAAAATCTGACTGTGATTGTTATCACTGAGGTTGTTCATTTAATGCCTTATTATGTAAGAGCTGATAATACTGCCTGATCCTTTTTTGTTTGCTGTGTGAGAGGTTGGACTGCTGAGTATTTTTTCCATGCAGCTTAATATGGAGAATGAAAGAGTACTTAAAGGACAAAGGGTGCTACTGATGGTGATATTTAAATAACACCACAGGTGAACACAGTGAATCTGCAAAATGTTACTACATTCTTTCAGGATGAAATAATGTTGGTTTTGTCATTTGAAAGGCAGAAGGCGATTTCTGGGATCTTTCCTTGGATCAAAAGTCTGAAGGCCAACCTTTGTTTTCTGTTCCAAAACAAATTGTCATTGGTTGGCTTCTGTGACAAAAGTTCTGGTGCTTTTTACCTAACTACTACTAGCTGTTTTTCACCTAACTACTCATTCCCCAGTTGTTCTTTGGTTTAATTAAGCATGATCTTCTTAGTCTTCTATGGTCAAATAAATTATCACTATGAGTAAAAGCTGAGTGATCTATATTTAAAAAAATCTGAATCTCTTCCTTGATCTTTATCATGCATAACCTTGCATCTGTTTATTGGAGCACTAAATACCAGTGACTGTTTGCACCCCCACAGTATTGTATGCTATTATTGGTTATATTTGAATGTAATTTGTATAGCTAACAAAATATTTTAAAACTGCCATCTGTATTATGTAATGCTTATTGGTATATTGATTAATTGTACTCCTTTAAAAAGACCAGAATATGCTTAGGTTAAGCATGATTTACTTTGACAGGTCTAGAGTCAAGGTTTGGATCTGCAGAAAATTCAAATGCATGGAAAACAATGATAAATACTGTCCATCATATTAGACACTCAAGAGAAAATTAAATTGATATGAGTTGTGAATAGTTTTGTTGTGCAGCTGGACAACAGCTGAAGTTTGTCAGGTAATGACTGCTTTTGCAGAGGAATGTTGCACATAGACTCCTAACCACCAAGACAAACTCAAATCACTTTTTCAGGGAATATATTTCTGAGTTTAAAAAATGACAACTTCCCATATAATCTTGCTACATGGAAATTCTATTTTAATATATTAAGATTATTATGGGATAGGAGTATAAAATCTGCATTAGCTGATTAATAACCAGTCATTGGATAAGATTCTTTATCTGTAGTAGTTTGAGTTCTTAGAGGTAAAAGACACCACCAACAAAAAGATAGCTTTTATTCCAAAACTTAGATTATATATTAAAAATTAGACATAACAACCTAGAACAGGCAATAATTTATGTAGTTTGCAAAAATCTGATAGAGATTATTCTATAGACAGTGACTATAGGGCCTTGGGAACGAGGTCTAGTTTATTCTTTTGAAAGAAGAGACTACACTGGGAGTTGATGAATTTAATAGCCACGAGGCTACCACGGTACCATGTTTAGGGATAGCCAGTAGTGAGGCTGAGCATGAACTGAATACATATATACATCTACATGTGGTCAACCATACAGATGAACACTGACAGAAATCACATTAGTCACACAAACATGAAAGCCACCAACAGCCTCATCCTGTTCCTGTCTGGTTGATCAGGATGAAAACCCATTCATCAAAAAGACGTACAATGTGGTTCCCTCCAGCAGCTGGGCTCAGACACTCAGTCTCCCGAGTTGCTGGCACCTGTGCATACCAGCCACCAAGGACATAGCCCCATTATTCTTGCTGGTGCTCAGACCTACATACAAACCATGGGTCCCCTTCAGTAACTGGCCTTAGACAGTCAGTCTACCCAGTAGATGTCCCTTTGATCTCCAGTTGCCTTCAAACACACACATGCAAATGGGTCTCTGGTAGCTGGTCCATACCTATAACCTTATTAGTAGCTGAGCTCCAGATCCCACAGTCTCTTCAGGAACTGTTTGGGACTCCCTGTCTCTCCAGTACCCAACTGTCAGACCTGTTGGTCCCTCCATTATCCAGCTCCGACTTATGGCCTTGCCAGTACTTGGCTCCCAAGCCTCTTATTCTACTTGCTGGCTATTTGAATTCTGCTAGGAAGTAGGTACAAAATTAACTTTGGAATATATCATCTAAAAATACATATTTTTCTCTCCTATTGACGCTAAAATAAGAAGTACATAAGATTTGGAAAGCCACTTACCACTGAATATCTCTTTTTCCTTTAACAAGTTAAATAGGATTGCTGCAGAAGTTTTGATAGAAATTAGTCTTTCGATTAGTGTGGTACTTTTTATATCTACTAGAAACTGGATTAACTCAGTTTCAGAAAATACTGTTTTCTTTGTACTTCTCTCCAGCATGGTAAATTCAAATAAAAAAAACCTTGCAGGAAAACCTCTTCTTAAGAAATTTTCTGCCTAACTTTGTGAACCCAATGGTTCACTTGACCATAAGAGTATTCTATTTTTTTTTTCAATCATCATCTGAACTGATATTCCTGCTCTTGTGAGGTTTCCTTGTCAGTAATTGATATCAATCCTCAAAATAAGAAGTTTTAAAAAATCATCCAGGTCCTTTTTTTCATTCTTTGTACACTCAGAACTTGTGTTTACTTAATTTTGTATTGCACTTAACAAAATAACTTTTTGTTGCATCTGCAGTAACACATGGACCTTAAATCTCTTTAAAAATCACAGCTGGAAGAAAGTTTCTGTAGACATTGTTTTAATCTTCCTTTCCCATTCCACCCTTCTTCTCCTTATCATCCTTCCTCTTCCTTCTTCCCCCCTCTCTTTCACTCTTGAAGTGATTGGATTATCTGATAATTCCAGTTTCTTCCTAGCATCTATTCGTAATGATGAAGAGAAGACTGAAGAAAGCATAATGTAGTTTCATAATTTGGGGTGCTACTTGTTTACCAGGAGTCCCAGATGAAACCTGCATAGTATGGCCTCAGCATATTCCCAATATGCTTCCTCTGTTTTACTCATCTTCATAGTAGCATCTCATTTTTGTAATAGTGTAATGAAATTTACCTATTGAAATGTTACTCCTGCTACTCTTTATTATCACTCTGGTTATCTACCCCACATGTTTTTTTGTAGTATAGGCTGTAATTGTTTATTTTTTATATAAAGAGAAACCTTAGATATACTAAAAATGAGACAAGTAAAATAAAGAAAAATAAAATTTTATATAAATACAATTATAAAATCGTAAATTGATGCAAACAGCAACATGACATGTACATGTTGTCAGAAGCTGCAATGAAATTTTATATTGGATCAAAAAAAGCAAATAAACTTGTCTAGATTTATACTACTGTGAATATGTTTGAAACATACATTTTGCTTCTCAGAGTGTCATACAGGTCAGTTCTTCTCAGTAACCAGCTTAATGTTTTTAAAATAATGTTTATCAATGTGAATTTATTGTCTTGTATCAGTTCCAGAAAAAAAAAAAAATCATTACTGTACATTTAGAGAGCTGTTTTAAGGATCACAGCATACCATACAGAATAGAACTGAGTATATGACGAGTTTCTATTTAATCAATTATTATGTATATCATTATCAATTATTAATTTATCAATTTATTACATCAATTAAAGCATTATCTGACATACAAATAAAGTTCTTCATTCATGTTCTGATGCTGCTCCATATTTAAGCTGGAGCTGAACTTGATCCAATATTTATAATCCACCTGAAGAACACGAATTCGTATAGAGGGAAAGTCCAAAAAAAAGTGTCTTAACTTCTAAGAGATGTTAACAACACTGTGGAGAAATCAAGTCCTTGAGTACTTTTCATCTAAGTAATGTTCTTGGCAGGGTGAACACCTGTCTGGTTTTGAGAAGCGACAAATGACTTTGAAGTTTAACCAGGGTCTAGACTGCTCAGTGAAGCATATATTATTTCTTCCTGTTCTCTGTAATGGAAGAATTGCTGCTTGAATGGTTTCCTCAGCTTAATCAACAGATCAATCTTCCATACTTTTCTAGTGCCAGAACAATTTACATTTGTACCCTAACTTTACTTCATTGTTCTCCACAATTTGGATGAAGCCTTGACTTTTCTTTGTTACCGTCATTACATACTTGAGTTCATGTATGTCATTAGTGCTTACATCCACTTCCAGTTTGACTTTAGACTTGAGATATTAAAAAATGTAGCTACATACATGATTTTACAGATAAAACAAGTGCTTTTGCCTTGTATAATCTGCAAAGAGAGAAACATCTGTGCAGCAGCAATATTTTTTTTTAATACGTTCTTGTGCCTTTGATTAAACTCTATCTTCTAGCAAAGCATGAAAAGCAATCTCAGACATTAGCTTGCAAGAGCAGCTTAGACAGCTGGCCATTTTACAATTGTAGTGGCAACATCTTAATTGATCATAAAGCCTTATGAGAATATTGTAGACTTTCACTGCATTTATTCACTATGACCCTCAGAGGTACAAAGGAAGATGTCATCAGTGTAGCAGGAAATGGTAATTTAAAGCTACAATTTGGCCATAGGACTACAGATTTTGGGAGTGAGTACCTTCCATAAAACAATTTGAGGCACTGGAATCTACTTTTATGATATTTTTCCTTGTGCTGGTTACGGAGTGTTGCACAGCTCAGACTTACTTGGAAGAGCTATATTTGTTGTGATATGCTCCCAGCTAAACACATCCCCAAATAATATACGGGATGGGAGGATATATTTAAAGAGATGTAAAGCCTTCTTACATCTTGCTCCCTATCCTTCTAGAGTCTTCTAGAGCCCTGTATGTTGCTAAAATACATAGAAACCACAGAAAGAAGGATGTTCCTAATACACAATTCCTTCTCAGGTTGTCATACTTCAGTAGATGGAAATTTTTAAATCCACTGGTCAAATTCTTTTGGTACCTATCAGCCTCTCATACACAAAGGTACACAGACTGCTAACTGATAACTTGTTTCGGCAACCCCATCTCCTTCCTTTCATATTTATTACCCACTTAGATTCTTATGCCACTTCTAAGTCTCATATATTCTGATTTTCCTACACAGAGGACCTAGAATGCTTTTGTCTGTACTGATCTTAATTTGCCTACAGTATTTAATTTACATATTCATTTTCCAGATTTCAGTTTTCTAGTTTTAATTAGCATTTTTTTGTGTTTTCTGAAAAGTCCAAAAGAGTAATATAAAGACCAGCTGTATGACTGTGACAGCAGGGGACTTGCAAAAATGACAATAATTAATAGCAACTATCTAAGAATTAGATCTCAGCTTTTTATTGTTAGCAGGACATGCCTTCTGAGCCATCTTTTTGGTCACATGCTTTGTACACAGGCTTGAGATCACAGGACATTTCTGACCACACACACCCACACTCCTTCATTAATTGTTCCGTTAACAGTTTCAGTAAATGATTGTTCCAGTAACATTTCTAAAAAGTTCATCTTCTGTTGTTGGAAGTCATCATGCTTCACCCCCAGTTACTGGATCTTTTCATATTTCTTTCTGGTATTGTAAAAACCCCTTTATCTGAAAGCTCTACCCCAATATAATTAATGCACCAAGTGACAGAAATCGGAATCAAACCCATAGCAATTCTGTGTTTGAATATATCAACATGAACATTTCATTTCTTAAATCAGTATCAATAAAAAACAAGTGATCTGTACAAACTGTGGAGTGACTCTTTTCAGTTACAGAGCATTAAAATATTACCTCTAATGTGAAGAAGGTGAGAGCATTTATGTCATAAATAACTTTGAAAATCCCACACTGCTTTGAAAACAGCAGAAGCAGAATGAACAGTCTCATTTAGCTTCGGGAAATTGGTTATTCAGTGAGTTCAACAGTTTTACAGAAAAAAAAATATTACTTTACTGAGTAAAAAAAGAAAGAAGGGGCTTATTCCTATACAATTCTATAAAGTTTCTTCTGTACTCTTGATTATCTTTTTGTTTGGTCTTCTGCATTTTGTCCTCCATTTTGGTCACAACAACCCCAGGCAATGCTACAGGCTTGGGGAAAAGTGGCTGGAAAGCTGCCTGACAGAGAAGAACCTGGCGGTTTTGGTTGACAGCCGGCTGAACATAAGCCAGCAGTGTGCCCAGGTGGCCAAGAGGCCAACAGCATCCTGGCTTGTATCAGGAATAGTGTGGCCAGCAGGAGCAGGGAGGTGATAGTGCCCCTGTACTCGGCATTGGTGAGGCTGCATCTCCAATACTGTGTTCACTTTTGGGCCCCTCACTACAAGAAGGACATTGAGTTGCTGGAGCATGTCCAGAGAAGGGCAACGAAGCTGGTGAAGGGTCTGCAGAGCAGGTCTCCTGAGGAGTGGCTGAGGGAACTGGGGTGGTGTAGTCTGGAGAAGAGGAGGCTGATGGGAGACCTTATCACTCTCTACAGCTACCTGGACGGAGGTTGTATTGTGGTGGGTGTTGGTCTCTTCTCCCAAGTTACTAGCAATAGAATGAGAAAAAAAGGCCTCATATTGCACCAGGGGAAGTTTAGATTAGATATTAGAAAAAATGTCTTTACTGAAAGAGCGATCAGGCATTGGAACAGGCTGCCCAGAGAGGTGGTAGAGTCGCCATCCCTGGAGGTGTTCAAAAAATGTGTAGATGTGGCACTATGACCTCTTCAGCTGTGATTGAATCAGTGGAATAAGCTTTATTTTTTACACTGCCAACTTCCTTCATTAATTCTTTAGTGCCTTCTTTAACCCTTTTATATTTATGGCTTTTGTTATACTGTGAGAATTATTCACCCAAGTCCGATGCAGGTGATTCTGCCCCTCTACTCCACTCTGGTAAGACCTCACCTGCAGTACTGCATTCAGTTCTGGAGCCCTCAGTACAAGAAAGACATGGACCTGTTAGAGCGGGCCTGGAGGAGGGCCACAAAAGTGATCAGAGGGCTAGAACACCTTTCCTGTGAGGAAAGGCTGAGAGATTTGGGGTTATCCAGCCTGGAGAAGACTCTGGAAGATGTTATTGCAGCCTTCCAGTACCTAAAGGGGGCCTATAAGAAAGATGGGGACAGACTTTTTAGCAAAGCCTCTTGCAATAGGACAAGGGGTAATGGTTTGAAACTAAAAGAGGGTAGATTCAGACTAGACATAAGGAAGAAATTTTTCACAATGAGGGTGGTGAAACACTACAACATGTTGCACAGAGAGGTGGTAGATGCTCCATCCCTGAATATTTTCAAGGTGAGGTTGGATGGGGCTCTGAGCAACCTGATCTACTTGAAGATGTCTCTGCTCACTGCAGTGGGGTTGGACTAGATACCTTTAAAGGTCCCTTCCAACCTAAATCATTCTATGATTCAATGATTCTGTGAAGGTGACCAGAGGCAAGCAGGTTTTGGGATTTTTTTTTCTGTTTTGGGAGACACTAGTCTATTATTTTACCTGCTTGAATTAATTAAAAAATACTCATAGACATGCCACGGAATCTTTCTTTATTAAAGTGTGATATGTATAATGCACGTTAAGCATACTTACCACCAGATTCAAATGTTTCTCTAGCAGCATTTTCTGGAATCTCCTTCCTAAAATATAAAAAGATCTGATCACTATGAGGTATGTGATAAATTGTTAGCAATTTTACAACCAAATTCAAGTGAAGTTTGTTCTAATATAGAAATTGATTGATAGAATGAATCTTGATTAGCTTTTCTTGTTTTAAAACTATGAGGTATTCACAAAAGGATGACTAACAAAACTGTATATTGACTCTTGTGATTGTTATTATGCATATTAGACTGTTACTTCAAATTACAGTGAAGATGTAATTATATTCTTTCCATATGCTTAGGTTTATTGAAAACCAGAAAATTAAGACAAATCTGCTACCATGTAAGATATTTCAGAGGCTGCATTATTCTACAGCCTCGGAGAACACCTCTTCTTGTCACGCAAGAAGAAAAGAAGGTTTGTTACTCCCGAAGCTAATTTCTTTTTGCCTTGAATCCAACAAAATATTCTGTTGTTTTTGATAATAAATGCTGGCCAGAGCAGTGGGGACTGTCTATAGGAAGACCAGAGTGATGCTCAAAGTTGCCGCTTCATTCTTTTTCTGCAATGCAGTATGGCATTTACTGTGAAGGACACAAGACAGTATCTTACTCAGCATAAAGTTTGATAATATGAAGTTGAGTTATCAAGGCTTTTTTAACATATATGAACATTTTAATCCAGTATGGGTTTCTTTAAAATTATTTTCATTGTGTCTTCCAGCAACATACACTAAGTCGGTTTGCAACAGATCTAATGGATCTAAATATAGGTTCAGACTTTCCTCCTCTGTGAACCTTACACTGAGTATGTTTTCTAGAGAATGTGAGCATTCTAGCCATACAGACTGTGAAGGAACAGTCACAGTATGTCTGAAGTTTAAACTACAAGATTATGTCAGTGTTGGTGACATTTCTGGATGGGTATCTTTTACTGAGGCTTCTCTGTATTGAGATACAGTTTTATATTTAAAATTAATTTCAAGTGTGTTTTACTTACTTTTGCTATTAGCCACACTGCTTTGAATGCATTTCTTGCTTTGGTGGGGACTTGCAACTGTCACAGAGAGTTGTTTGGCCTGTTCCATATGGCCTGCCAGGTGAAAAAAATGCAGTCAGAATAACAGCACTTATAGTAAGAGAAATAGATTTATCTGAAATAACAGAAAATCTATTAATTATCTTATTTTCTTTTCCTTTAGATTCTGTTGAGGGCACATAACTATGTTAAGACATTCACTGTTTGTGTGGTAGAGAAATCTGACACATATAACTATATATAAAAATGGATTTGTAATTTAAATGGAGAAAACCCTACACCTTTGAGTGAGCAAATTGATTTTCCTCTACAATACACCTGTTCCTTCTGCTCCTGCAAGTGGACTTTTCCACTATGCTTTGTGACTGTGTTATTGAATCGATCTTGAAACTAAATGTAAACAATGTAAAATGAATTCCTGAGTGTTATAAAGAAATTCTTATATACAAATTATTTACTGACCTATACTAGTCACTTCCTCTCACCATATTCTTTTAGATATTTTTAGTTTATTTTTGAGAATGACCTTTATCATCAGCACTTGTAGTTTATAGTCAAAATAGCAAAGATAAATCCATGCAATGAGTATGCACTGGCTCTAATATAGTGACGCTCAGAAAATACATAAGCTACAGGGTATTCAACAGTGTATTCAACAGTGCTGAGGACTTTTATTTTCACAGACAGTATTTATCAGCTTGTTCAGTGGTCTACCTTCCCTCATCAAATCCCATTTCCCATTCCTTTCTTATCCTGTAGCCTGCTACAGTGAAGTGGTTTCTAAATTTAACATTTGAATATTTGTATTGTATGTCTCCAACTCAAACTTCCAATCTCAAAGCAAAGTACATCAGCTCCATTCACATTGCACAAGTTTAAAGGCCCAGACATGAGTGTAAATGCACACAACAGAGGATTAAGATGTTTGAGGCATAGGACATTTCTGATCTATATCCCTGGTTTGCATCTTAAAGGCTTGCTTCATGGTCTAGGATCCAGAATGTAGTTTGGGGTAGACACTTTTGCTATATGGCTATGCGACCGTGTGTCTGACACTGTTCAAGGACTAATGCCTAGGTATGAATACAATTAGATGGGCTGTTGTGTGGCAGCAAACACAAGATTAATAGGTACTGGACAACAAAACTAGTAACTGTTCCTTTCCATTTTACTCTCTGATTGATTATTTTCTTTATTCTGTGCTCAAAATAGATCCACAGGTGAACTTACATATCTAAATCCTGTGTCAGGTATCTATGTCGTTCAGATGTGTGTAAGTTACCCTGAAGATACAGAAGTCTCACAACAATTAGGTTTTCTCCAGTCAAGTACTGAAGTGTCCAGCTTCTCTCTTTTTGCTATATGCACAAAAATCTAAATGCTGTGAAATCAGGTTAGGCAAGTACCTACCTCACATCTGAGATTGTCTGGAATTCACAAAATATTCATTTATCCATTCACTTCAGCTGAGGTATCCTACTGAATAAATGTGTTCAGATCATGAAATAGAGAATGTTGCTTTAACTAGTAGATATAGGTTTCATCTTAGATGCAGGTTGCCTTTCTGAACATCTTTTAAAATGCAAAAATTCAATTATAATATTATATGTAAAAATAAAAAAATACACATAAAGAGTGCATCTTAACTAATTACAGACCTCCAGTAAGAATCTGAAATGATCCTCTGTGAAAGGCCTCAGGGAACTACTACCCACCCCTGGATGGCTCAGCCAGGCTATTTAATACAGGAGCATTGACTGTCTTCTTGTAAACATAGATCAAATTTCATATGTATTAGATATTTTCTGAAGTTCTTACTAGTTTTGCACTTTAATATGGGGTTTCAAAAACACCTGAGTTCCCTTTCTTGAGTCAAATATAGCAACATGGAATTTTCTGTATCACATTTTCAAGTCTTCAGATCAGCTTCTTACCTATATTTCAGCTTCTAACTATATTTCAGCTTCTTAACTATAAGCAAAGTTACACACATTTTTGCCTTGTGTCTTATTCCAAATTATCTAAATTGTTAACTGCATTGAAATAATGAGAATTCGATGTAAATGACTTCTTGAAAAGTCCAATAAATGTTTTGAGTTCTCACTGATTTTTAATGAGATTAAGAAATGCTAGCTCTTCCCTTATGTAGGATGATATTGTCTAAATTTTTTAAAAAATATTAATATAGAACTACTTCTTCAGTGCTTGTTTTCTTAATAATATTGTTTCTGATTTTCCATTTTTGCTTTAAGGAAAATAAATTTTACTTGAAAATAAGAAAAAATTAAATATCCTCACTTATATCTCTGAACAACTATAGAAAAATATTTAAGTAGAAAAAAAAGAAGTCTCAATTTAGGAAATAAAACATGAAGGTGAGTAAATAAATTCATATTTAATATTTCCTTCATTTGGTTATGTTGCTTAATGTCTTTGTTAAAAAATATTGTTAAAAGCTGCAAAAAACTTATAATCTTTAATATTTTTCAAGCATTTGTTGTAAGTAGCAAAAATTCAGCCTGGACTTGATTATTTCCTTGTCTAATAAGATCTAGCAGATTGTCAGCTTTCGGTATCTTTCACTGTCAATTTTTAGTTTCTCTTGAGTTTCTCTCCCTCCTCTCATCTTTGATGTGACTGCATCTCTTATCAGACACTCAAGCTGCCTCCTTTCCTCTCTTCTTCCCTCTCCTCATTCCCTTGTTGCTCTTCAGCTTTAGATCAGTCACAAACACTTTGATGATATCAACTTCCTTCTGTATTTTCTGATAAAAAATGTTTCTCTTGTGTGTATTTCATTTTTTAATGGAGTGCAGTAATGTTCTAATTTCTGTAACATGCTTTTGCAGTTTAGCTTCATCTGTTTGAGTTGACTAGAAACTATTAAACACATCAAGTATTCCAAGGCTAGCTATTGTGAGATATAATATTATATGCTGAGTTTTACTTTTTTGTGGCACGTACTTGCTTCAGACATAGGAAGAACTGCTGTTTAAATCTTCTCTATTTTTTATTCTACCAAATCATCTCTATTTATTTTTTAATACTACCATAATAATTATCTGTCCTTTGAGCTTTTTAATTACTTTATTCTTCCACTCAGAATGTCTAAAAACATGTAGTCATTCTGGTTAATGCCTCATGGTTGTTGAGAATGTTATATCAGGAGGATTGTAGTAATGGGATGAGATCCATCCCATTACACCTCTTCAGCCCTGTCTGCCTTGTAACCATGCTAATAGGCTCTGCTGAAACACCAGCTTGTTAATCAGTATTATTCTCCAAACCTGTGAGAAGGCCCAGCTATGAGAGATTATTCCATAATGCCAGAAAAGCACCTTTCAGGACCCTCATGCCTGTAGACAAGACAGTCATGACTGTTCAATGGAGGGCTGCCACTCCTCAGTTGGTCAAATAGGAATTAATTCAGGCACAATATGAATTTAGGTTGCAGTCAGGCATTCAGCCTCATTATTCAGATCATCTACATTCTTATTGTTATTTCTGAAGTTTTAAAAATACTCACATCATTTGGACTTTTCCGTGCCAATTTAAGATCCAGCTAACAGACAGAGTCTATGTTTATTTAACTTCTAAGACAGACCTGTGAACAACAACCAAGTCCATGATGGCTGTATATTTGATATATTGTCTTCCACTGAGGTAAAACAGCTTCCTCTTTCTCCTAGACAGAAGTACCGTGATAAACTGTCCATTTACACTGTGACTAATGGTGCCTATACTGACAGTTCTTCCCTGTCCATGGGTATGTATGATTCCTGGAATTTCAGGTGGCTTCTGTTTTCCTTTATGACATGGTCGAGTTTTCTGGTTGTCTCATTGCAAGATGGAGTCTGTTCTGGATCTGATTCAATATCAGTGTCCCACAAGCTGGGAGGGGATGCCTGGGAGAGCTCTTTCATATGGAATGTCTGTCTGTGGATATGGCCCTTTCTGCACAGGCAGTGGCCCTGACCCACAGGATGGGAGAGAGATTCAGAAAATCATCTGCTGACAGGCACTTTTAACACCAATCCTACACAACTATAAACACTGCTTCTTCATTTCATTCACCAGTGAACATAACCCCTTTCCTTTTCCATTACACAATATTTAATTCTTCCTCTTTCCACCAAACCTAGGTCCTATGAGGCAAATTCCAGCAAGGAAGTGTTATGCCCCAAGACTTGAGGTCTGACATGCTCAGAAAAAAGACTTCCCGTAAATCTACTCTTTTAACAAAACTTTAATTCTTACTTGTAGATCTTTCACATGACCTTTTCTCTCCAGAGGTGCTCTCTTGATGCTATCTATATTATCTGCACACTGTCCTTCCTGGAGCTGGGTAACCTCCTATAGACATGAAGCGTTAAGGGCTTCAGAAATCTCTACATATTTATATCTTTCATTTTCTTTTTAAGAAAAGCTCTCAAAATGACTAAATTAAGTTATATTTCTTACAAAAATCTACAAAAAGCATTAATAGTATAAGCAGACCTACACACACATTGTCCACTTTCCCTTATGCTGCTGCCCATCATAACAATTCAGTGGAATTGCAATGAGGTTAGCTTCCACAAAGTCTCAGCCTAGGTGTCAGGGGGAGGAAAACCTTTGGGTTCACACAGGGATTGAAAGTACAAATTTCATAGAATCATAGAATTGTTAAGGTTGGAAAAGACCTCTAGGGTGACCAGGTCCAACCACCAACATAACTTTACCATGCCTCTGAAACCATGCCCTGAAGTGCCACATCTACACATTTTTTGAACCTCCAGGGATGGTGACTCCACCACCTCTCTGGGCAGCTTCTTCCAATGCCTGACCACCCTATCAGTAAAGAAATTTTTCCTAATATCCAATCTAAACCTCCCCTGATGCAGCTTGAAGCCATTTTCTCTTGTCCTATCAGTTGTTACTTGGGAGAAAAGATTGACACTCACCTCACTACAACCTCCTTTCTGCACCTGGTAACATGAACTGTGAGAGAAGGAACGTTCAGCGGAAGCTGGCAAGACAGAGAACTGCCCTGTCCTTTCTATGGGGTGGACTAATCATATAGCTGTTATGTTTTTTTCACAGCGGAGGAATGCATCCTGGTAGTGGAATAGACAACCAGCCATGAGTGCCTGATCATGACATATACTGACTGGCCAGTTAATACACGTCCCCTCTCAGATTCGAGTTGCATCATTTTGTGCCTATTCCACTTCTTCTCAGTTTAAAATACTAATGAGAAGATTGCTTGAAGCTTGCCATAGGTACATTTTTTGACAAATAATGTTGAAAGTGGGGCATGCAAATGATGGGACATGGGAAAAAATAATGAATCATAGACTCAGTTACATTAGAAAAGACCCTTAAGATCATCAAGTCCAATCATTAACCTAACAAGACCAAGTCCACTGATAAACCATTCCCCTAAGTGCCGCGTCTACATGTCTTGTAAATACTTCCAGGAATGGTGACTCAGCCACTTCCCCAGGCAGTCTGTTCCAATGCTTGACAACCCTTTTGATGAAGAAATCTGAAGGAGCTTGCGAGGTCTCGGGGCCTACTGGGATAACCTTAGAATCACAGAATCATAGAATCGTTAAGGTTGGAAAAGACCCTTAAGATCATCGAGTCCAACCGCTAACCTATCACTGCCAAGTCCACCACTAAACCATATCCTCAAGCACCACATCTACCCTTCTTTTAAATACCTCCAGGGATGGAGACTCAACCACCTCCCTGGGCAGCCTGTTCCAATGTTTGACAACCCTTTCGGTGAAGAATTTTTTCCTAATATCCAACCTAATACCTTGGAGACCTGGACAACAGAACCAAAACTGGATTGGCTTTCCTTTGTTCATGGCAGGGTGGACACTGGCACAAATTCTGTAAGTGCCTAGATAGAGCTGCTAAGGGAAATGATAGAGTTCACTCAGAAAGGAACACAGGTTCCAAGGTAGCATGAAGACTGGACTCCTTGTAACAAGTAGGAGTGTTCCAATGATGTAGGTGCAACCTTAGTTTTAAAAAAGAATACACTACTTATCAGTCTGATAGTTTAATATTTTACAACACTAACAATCTTCTATTCTTCATGAGAGAGGCATGGTCACTCTGAAAAAAGAAAATTGGTCAATGTTTTGCTTTTTTTAATTTTTAAAGCCAATAATTAGAGAATTAATTAACTGAAAGCCTTAGTGCTAAATAATCATCACTGCAGAACAGGAACTATACACAGTGTAACTTTATGATACTTACTCCAGTCTCATGGAACTACATCTCTCTACAGTAGGACTCCACTATTAACAATTCAGTCTTGATATCGTAGTGAAATCTTTTTTATGTGTGGCTGTTATTGTCATAATTATACAGAGGAAAAAGGGAACAAATAAGCTCAAATATCTTGCACAAAGTCATAAAAAGACAGCTCGGTGGGAAAATAAATTGTTGGGTTCTAATGCAGTGACTCATGTAAAACCCTACTTTGGACAATTCTACAGAGAGAGTATTCTTCCATTATTCACTCCAGTGTAAAATATTAAAATCAATATGAACAAGAAATGAACAAACAGCATATTATAGCTCCTTTTCTTTAGTTTTTAAATATTTCTGTAGTTACTGTGGTGACAAGCATTACTGGCTTATTATATGTTAATGAAAATGATTGATCTTTATGGCAGTGGAAAGGATACTAGATCTTGTGAAGGTTAAACATTTTGAGTGGGTCAGTCCTGTAGTTCATGCTATTCGTGCTACTTTCCTCTTAAAGCATTCATTTTATTAGGTTGTTCATTTTGATTTGTTTGATCATGATGTGTGTTTTATCATCTGTTGGTCTGGAAAATGAAATTCAGCAAGCAAGGTTACCATTCAAGCCAATTGCCCTTTGACCTTCACCTTCTTTTCTGCTATGATGCACTGCATGCATTTAATCTTTCTTTTGTCAAATACGTGCATTTGGGTGAAAAATGTGTTTGTTTTTTTCTCTGCATCTGTTAACATTTTATCCACAGAAGAGGCACATTTCTTACTTGAAATGTGAAATGTAGTTTCAAGGTTACAATTCTTTGGTTTTTCCTTTGTCTTTCAATGTTTCTTTGTGAACAGCACTGTGAATTACACTAGCTTATATAATCTTTTTCCTCAGAGACACCCACAAGAAAAAAA
The DNA here is from genome assembly GCF_963921805.1 of Phalacrocorax carbo. Classification (NCBI taxonomy): domain Eukaryota; kingdom Metazoa; phylum Chordata; class Aves; order Suliformes; family Phalacrocoracidae; genus Phalacrocorax; species Phalacrocorax carbo. The sequence continues at coordinate 105,395,823 of NC_087515.1, forward strand.
AGCAAGCAGAATGGAGAAGAATCTCCATGTGGATGACCTTGCACATTTTAAAGATAACTGCCCTTTGGGGCTGTAAGGTTCAGAAGCATAAAAATGGACAGATTTCAAACTGTAGGAACTCTAGAGAGCCTGAAGTGGGGGAAAAAAAAAAAAAAGGAAAAAAAAAATGACAACTCTCATCTACTATGGGCATTCAGCTGTGAAATAATTACTCCACTGACCTCGTTTTGCCACTGACATCCATGAGAGCAGAGATTAATCAAGGTTGAGTGCTTCTGAAAATCTCACCTTTAGTGTCAGTGAGAAAACCTGGCCATTCCAGACTCCCACTTCGCCTGATACTTTAAAGACTGCCATGAAGACCTATGATATCCCATGCAAGGCTGGAGGGGCAAGAAGAGAAAGGATAGGGAGACCTAAGCAATCTTGCCCACCCTGCACCTACTTAAAAAGTTATTCAGTCAAAATGTCCCATTCTGCTTGCAAAAGTTAATCAGGGCATTGACTTTATGCCTGAATGATATTTATGATTATTAATTCTATTTCAAACTGGTTATTATATGTAAATTAAAGCATCACACTCTAAGAAAGAAAGTGGTGATGGATTTTGCTGACAGTAGTACAATGACTAAATGAATGTATCTTTTTATTACCATCTTAATAATATATTGAGCAAAACTTCTGAATACATAGCAGATGTGTCAGAGGCTTTATATAGCAAAAGCTAACTCACTGAAGAAACAGGGCAAGACTACCACCAGCCAAATGAAAGTGTGGCTCTATCTTGTACAGATATGAACAAGACTTGCGCTGAGAATATTTATAAACTTACTAACAGAGGTTGGAAAAAGGTGGTGACGAAAGTTCCATACCCAGTGGAAAGCAGTAGCTGGATCAACAGAATATGTTAATGCTAAAAAAATTCCAAACACTTAGCATGCTTTTTATTTTCCTCATGAAGCATTTCAGCTACAAACAAAAGACATTTCTATGTAAGCAGGAGTTTCTTACTGTCTAATGGAGAGGTAAAATTCTTATGAATCCTAAGTGGGGTTAAGAGCAAAAACTGAGGATGTGCAACTCCTAGCGAAGCAGCGGAATTCAAAGATAACACAAATTGGATCCATGGAGGCAGGCTTCACTCGTGTTAAACATAAAGATAATGATGAGTTAAAGTTGGGTTATCTACTGATGTTTCTAGAAGTTAATTTTCTTTTTTAAAGATATTATATAAGGACATCATCTTTGATGGGTCTTCCGTGTGTTGTCACAACAAAAATTGTGAGGATAATAAAAGAACAGAATTAGGAGAACTTTGAATTTGCTTTTAGTTTTACTTTCCTTATAACACAGTATTCCACAGGGTGGAACATTTTGGCCCACTGTTCTTTGACATCATATTATAGGACAGAAATATTAATGCAAAGCACTATTATATTAAGTTAATGACATTTACTTAATCAGAAATAATATCTTAATTATTTTCATGTATTTTCAATAGCTAATCAGAAAAAAATTCTTCATAGTAAATATTAGTCATATTCTAGCAATTAATATTTTATATAAATAAATCCAAATAATTTTATATTTAAAAAACTTAAATACATTAAGGGACAGCTGGAACTCTGTATTCGCTTATTAGTCAAACCTTATGCACAGAGTCAAAACCTAGGAAATATATATGCTTAAACAAAACAATAGTATTTTTCCTAGTATTTAAACCTCGATTTTCAAATAGGTCCATATAAAAATAATCTGGATGTCTAATTCTCTTAGGGACTTAAGAAAAACTTCTTACTTATAAAGTCACATTTCTGATATTCTGTAAGCCTGTCTCAAAGGTTAGTTTTGTCTTCATCTCTCCTTCCCTTGGTCAGGAAGAGCATTTAGAGATATGAAATATAGTACTGCACAAACCCAAAATATGACATAAATGCAGGGGGTGACATTGATAAATGGACTCATTTTTATATACTGTACTGCAGGGCTAGCTGGCACTATTGAATGCGCTTTGGGATGGCCTGTTCCTTATATTGCCTTCTCTCTCACTTATATCAAATATTTCTGGTGCACAAACTAGAATTAATTGTGATTGTTTTTCTGGTTTTGTTTATTCATCCAATGGTTTGAAAATTTTCAAAGATATTGTAATATCTGTTTTCAAAGAGTGCCAGTGCTTCTAAATGCCACTTTATAAGGTATGCCTTCGGGTCTCTGACAAGAGTATGTTGTAGTTTTTAATCTACACATTAGAATAGCATTTATTTTTTCTAATTCTCACAGGTTCTATCCTTTACTTTATATAACCTGTGTGGACTGTTCCAATTCTATTCCCTCAGCCATGTTATTTATTTCTACATACATCATTTCAATCTTATCTTTTGTAGAGGTCACTGGCAGTGACAGCTTATCATTTCTGGCATGAATTCATTTGCACATGTGTCTAATAGAGTGCTCATCTTCTGCAAATTTCAGTGTAGAGTCTTCTGTACACTAAGATCTCAGAAATGACAATTCTGGTTATGAAGTGCTGGTTTTGTCTGAAAGCACTGGTTTTCTTCAGTTTTGACTGGTATTTCACATGCTTCAGTCTGAATACACTATCAATGAACCAGCAAATTGTATCTGTGCAGCACCCAAAACAGACTAAGCACTATGTGGGACAAGTAGAAAGATAGTCTCCATGATGAACAGATCTGATTTTTTTTTTCATGCAAAGGAAGCATATAGTAGGCTGTGTTCAAGTGAGAAAAAAATAATTCTAACAATTTGACCCAAACTATTCTTAATTCAGATCTCTACATCCTGTTTGGTATGTTTCAAGGGGTGTGTTTATATGTGTCTGCAGTGGTACTTCACACACACACTCTCACACTAACACTTCTTACCTGTTCCCTATGCACATACATCTATGTGTATGTGCATCCAAATGTGTAAAAATTACACAATATATTTCATGCACATTAGTTGTGCTGATAAAATAAAAATAGCTGAGTATCATTCTGAATGTAATGGGAATTAGAGGCAGTTGCCCAAGACAGAGGCAGTATGTCCATCAGCTAATTGATGATACATTGTGAAGGCCCCAGTTCCTGTATTTGTTGAATCCTAATTTACTGACAGTATTTTGCTTCTGTTAAAAGCAATGCCTCTTGAACAAGCTTTCCCCATGATCCTCAAAGAAAAGGGAGATGCTAAGTTTCTAGCTTCCCATGCTCTGCTGGGTGCACAAGAAGCTTGGAAGGGACAGGGCACAGCTAAGAGAGTGTATCCAAACTGGCCAAAGGGATATTCCACACCATACAACGTCATACTCAGCATATAAAGCTGGGGGAAGAAGAAGGAAGGGGAGACGTTGTGCAGTAATGGCGTTTGCCTTCCCAAATAACCATTACGCGTGATGGAGCCCTGCTTTCCTGGAGATGGCTGAACACCTGCCTGCCCATGGGAAGTAGTGAATGAATTCCTTGTTTTGCTTTGCTTCTACATGCAGCTTTTCCTTTACCTATTAAACTGTCTTTATCTCAAACCATTAATTTCCTCACTTTTACTCTTCTGATTCTCTCTGTCCCACCAGGGGGGAGTGAGCAAGCGGCTGTGTGGTGCTGGGTTGCTGGCTGGTACTAAACCACAACAACTGACTATGTCTTTACTACAGAACTGCTACACTAGTCAGCTGAAGATTCACATAGTTGAAATTCTAGTACAGTCCCCAGCTTATTTTACTGAGAAAGATGGGTTTACCCTATTTTTTTTTTAGCTCACAGTGTTTTCCTAGGTTTCTTTTCAGGTCTTCTTGGTATTATACATTCTTTTTGTTGTTGTTGCAGTTTGTTAACATAAACTTTCAGTAATTCTCAGCTCCATTTACCTCGAAGAATATCAGTCCGCTCCTGCTGGCTATGGGATGAATAGATGTCAGGATCTGTAGGATTAGTATCACACTACAAGGCTGACTTCTATTACAAGTTTTCTACCTCTAATTTGATAGGAATCACTGCTGCTGAACAAGAAGGAAAATCAACAGGTTTCTGGAGACTATTTGTACTGGGTGTTGATGGCAAGGTTTTGTCAGCAGGAGAGCTGCAGGTGTGGCGTCTGTGAGAAGAAGGGGTAAAAACTATTGTGTGGCAGTAGTGAGGGAGAGGAGTGAGGACAAAAATAGTGTGAGAAAAATCATGATAATGCCAAGGTCAGAGAATAAGGAGGGGGAGAAGATGCTCTAGGCACCAGACTAGAGATTCCCCTGCATCCTTGTGGAGAAGAACATAGCGAAGCAGGTTGTCCCCCTGCAGCCTGTGGAGGACCCCATGCTGGAGCAGGTGGATATGCCCTGAAGAAAGTTGTTGCCCTTGGAGAGCCCACACAGGAGCAGGTTTTCTGGCAGGAACTGTGGCCCATGGGAAGGACCAACGTAGGAGCAGGAGAAACCACAACCCTCATTCCCCACCCTCCCTGTGCCGCTCCGGTACAGCGTGAGAAAGAACAGTTGGGAATGAAGGAGTGAAGTTGAGCCTGAAAAGAAGGAAGGAAGGTGTTTTAATTTTTGTCTTTGTTTCTCACCATCCTACTCCATTTTTAGTTGGCAATAAATTAAATTAATCTTCACTAAATCAAGTCTGTTTTGCTAGTCTGTTGTGACAGTAATTGATAAGTGAGCCCCTTGTCTTTACCTTGTCTCAGGAGCATTTCCATCATATTTTCTCTGCCTGTCCTGTTGCAGAGGGTGAGTGAGATAGAAGCTGGTTGGGGGTCTGGCAGCAAGCCAAGGTCAACCCACCAAACTAGAAATCAAAAGAAAGGCAAAAGAAATTATGCATGGGTCATATCGAAGACAAAAGAGTGGGTAGTCCAAAGAGTAGCAAATTCAAGACCTTGTTTCCTAAATGAGGAACTTTTAAACATTAGAGATAAAATTACTTCGGGAAGACTTGACTCTGAATTTTATTGTACTTTTACTAAAGTTGTGCATTTTAGTAACAATTTTTCCTCTTTAGTTTCAAAAATGTATTTGGAATTTAGTTTTTATAGTTAATATTTGTAATATTTTCATTCAGCTTTCACTGAAATCCAATAAAGTTTGGTAAAAAAAATCTGCTAGCCACATGAAAAATATCAATAGCTCAAATTTTCTCCTTTCTAATTTCCAATTTCAGTCTGATGTAACTACTAAAATACAGAATTAACTCCTATTTATACCCTTAAATCTGATGACTGAAATTTTTCACATGCATCAATATATGAACTTGAAAAAGGTTTCTATGTAATTAGTAATTTTAGATGAGGCAAAAGAATGCAAGAAAATCTGTAAGTCTTTTGAACAAACAAAAAAAAAAGCTTGCATTTGATTGGATGAAGAAAATAGGAAAATGTTGTGAACCACAAATAATGCCTTGTACGTACTCTTCACTGATATTGTGTCTCTATATTATTGCTGATAGTACACTAATTTCTTTGGTTTTATAAGCCAAGAACTGTCAATATAGCAGGCACTAGAGCGAATTCTTTCTTTACTCTTTCATTTTCACAGAATTACAGAATCACAGAATGGTAGGGGTTGGAAGGGACATCTGGAGATCATCTTGTCCAACCCCCCACTTGAGCAGGCACACCCAGAGCAGGGGGCACAGGGCTGCGTCCAGGTGGGTTTTGAATGCCTCCAGGGAAGGAGACTCCACACCCTCCCTGGGCAGCCTCTTCCACTGCTCTGTCACCCTCACAGGAAAGAAGTCTTTTCTCATATTGAGGTGGAACTTCCTATGATCCAACATGAGCCCTTTGCCCCTTGGCCGGTCATTGGGCATCACTGAAAAGAGCCTAGCCCCATCATCCTGACACCCACCCTTTACATATTTATAGGTATTTATGAAATCCCCCCTCAGTCTTCTCTTCTCCAGGCTAAAGAAACCCAAGACTCTCAGCCTTTCCTCATAAGGGAGATGCTCTCGTCCCATGATTATCTTCATAGCCCTCCGTTGGACTTGCTCAAGGAGTTCCACATCCTTCTTAAACTGGGGGGCCCAAAACTGGACACAGCACTCCAAATGTGGTCTCACCAGGGCAGAGCAGAGGGGGAGGATAACCTCTCTCGATCTGCTGGCCACACTCCTTTCAAGGCACCCCAGGATACCGTTGGCCTTCTTGGCCACAAGGGCACATTGCTGGCTCATGGTCAGCTTGCTGTCTAGCAGCACTCCCAGGTCCTTCTCAACAGAGCTGCTTTCCAGTAGTTCAGCCCCCAACCTGAACAGGTGCATGGGGTTGTTCCTCCCCAGGTGCAAGACCTTGCACTTGCTCTTGTTGAATTTCATCAGGTTCCCCTTGGCCCAGCTCTCTCTCCTGTCCAGGTCTCGTTGGATGGCAGCACGGCCTTCTGGTGTATCAGCCACTCCTCCCAGCTTGGTATCATCAGTGAACTTGCTGAGGTTACACTCTATCCCATCATCCAGGTCATTGATGAATATGTTGAACGGGACTGGACCCAGAACAGACCACTGAGGAACATCAGTAGTTATGGGCCTTCATCCAGACTCTGCTCCATTGATCAGACCCTCTGAGTTCTGTTGCTGAGTCAGTCCACCTCACTGTCCACTCATCCAACCCACACTTCCTTAGGTTGTCTATGAGGAGGCTATGGGAGACAGCGTCGAATACCTTACTGAAGTCAAGATAGACAACATGCACTGCTCTCCCTTCATTGACCCAGCCAGTCACACCATCATAGAAGGCTATCAGGTTGGTCAAGCATGATCTTCTCTTGGTGAATCCATGTTGACTGCCTCTGATAAGCTTCTTGTCCTCTACATAACTGGCGATGACCTCCAGGATGAACCGCTCCACCACCTTTCCAGGGATGTAGGTGAGGCTGACTGGCCTATAGTTTCCCAGGTCCTCCTTCTTGCCCTTTTTGAAGATCGGAGTGACATTTGCTTTCCTCCAGCCCTTGGGCACCTCTCTTGTCTTCCACGACCTTTCAGAGATGATGGAGAGTGGCTCAGCAAGAACATCTGCCAGCTCCCTCAGCACTTGCTGGTGCATCCCATCGGGGCCCATGGATTTGCGAGGATCCAGTTTGCATAGATGATCTCTGACCCAATCCTTCTCAAGCAATGGTAAGTCTTCCTTTCTCCAGATTTGTCCTCTCTTCTCTAGGGGCTGAAATACCTGTGGGTTAGCCTTAGCAGTAAAGACCAATGCAAAGAAGGCCTTCTCTGTGTCCTGCGTTACCAGGGCCCGTTCCTTGTTCAGCAGCGGGCCCACTGTATCCCCAGTCTTCCTTTTACTGCTGATGTATTTAAGGAAGCCCTTCTTTTTATCTTTGACATGCATTGCCAGATTTAATTCCAAGTGGGCCTTGGCCTTCCTTGTCGCACCTCTGCACACCCTGACAACATTCATATATTCCTCCCAAGTGGCCAGTCCCTTTTTCCACATACTGTGAACCTCCTTCTTCCATTTGAGTTTCTCTAGAAGCTCTTTGCTCATTCATGCAGGTCTCCTGTCTCCTCTGCCTGACATCTTCCTCCTGGGGATGCACTGATCCTGAGTGTGGAGGAAGTGGTCACATGTAGTCAATCCTATATTCTGCCAGTTAAGCATAATAGCTTGTAGACTACTTTTCCATAAGATGAATCATTCCAAAAGGTGTGGAAAGCAGAAACTGAAATTTTCAGGTTTTGTAGTAGTATCACCTAATTATTTATTTTTCAGTATGACCAATTTTGGGTTTTTTGTGAAGACATTCAAACCCCTCAGGTGTGTTCCTAACTGAAGTGTCCTTTAAACTCTGTCATACATTAGCAATTAAAATATGCAAACCTAAGGAAATTAATTTCTCTGCTAACCACCTTTGTATTGATTATGTTTTCATGCAACATATAACTTGGTTTTTAATAAATTTGTAATAATTAATATTTTTTGCCCTTTATTCATCAACAGTGATAGCTAGTTCTCAAGTCTGTTACTGAATAATTCAGTTCTCTGATTGCTTTATCATATAATTGTTTGTTAAAATCCTTGAATAATAGCAAAATAATTTTTATTTTACTGTGCTAAATGCATTGTCAATAAATTTTGTGTGTGTTGTTCAATGTATCTGAAATTCAGCTATACAGACCTTTAGTATGGAGTGTACTTTTTTCCCCAAAATTTTGTCACATTTTTAAAAGTATCTTGGTGTGTCAGCATTCTGTATATTTCCTGATAAAAAACTTTGTCTATATACAGATTTTACAAGAAAAACTGTAGCAGAATAAAGAGGAAAACATCTTGTTTTCACAGTAACAGGTCTGTTTTTTTTGTTAGAAGAACAGCAGTTTCACTAACTGCCTAAATTCCTTACTCAGTGTATACTGAAGATCAAAAACTTGTGTCTGGTTTTGTTCGGTTCATTTCAAAGTCCTGCCATTTCTTTAAAATGTTCTTTTTTTTGTTCTGTTTTTACCAGTGTAAGCTGTGCTGTTTTGGTTTTTCCTCCATGCAGCCTTCATACAATTTACATTCAAGAGTCAGTAGATAAAATTCAGAAAGTATTCTGGAAGACAAACACACAACTTCTCTGTGTCACCTGTAGGTCACATCTTTCCTATATGGTCAACTGGTGTTTATATATTAACCTTTCAGCCATAAAACTTTTGTATTATCATCTGAGCTGTGACACAGTTTGAAGAATGTGATATATAAGGCTAATTTCATTGTTCCTTTTTCCTCAGTTTCTGGCAGTTAGATTAATGTTGATCAAAACACATTGAAAGATGATCCATAAAATAAATGTAGAATTCTTTTATCCTTGGTCATATGGTCTTATAAGTACAAAAAGTTAATGGAAAATTTGTTCATAATTGTCCTTAAATTTTATTTGGTTTAAAAAAAAAAAAAGGCAACACTGGACTGGCTTTTTGCTTTTTTTGCTAAAGGATTAGGCAGTTGTCTGATTTTTTAACTCTTAAGAAACATACGTTTAGAGAGAATTTGGGTAGTAGCCAGTATGCACCTGAGTCTGTATCCAGAGTCTTAGGCAGTATTTCCTGGACAGCCACCCTAATAACCAGGCTACCATACAGATCACCTTTTTTTCTTTTAAGAGTGGTCAAGCAATTATTTTCAAGAGATGACTTTAGTATCTGGATCTAAACTATAGAACTTCCTATAATATAGTTTTGTGCCTAAAGTCTGCAGAATTGGACATATAAGCAGGTCACACTCAGCATTTCTTATAGTTTACATAGCTCCCTTCTCAGTATATAGGGATTTCAGTTACCATTCAGAAAACTCTAATTTTCCGCTTAAGTTTACAAGGCTTCATCTCCTAAATCACCTCGAATTATTCTGGGGGATTAGGTATCTACTTCACAGCATGTATGTCTAAGGGGAATATCCAAAACACAAGGTATCAGTCTCTCCCTTATTAGTTTCATCTGTCTGCCTGCATCTTGCTGTTTACCCAAGTACATTTTTTCACTGGCTTTTCACATCTTTTCTTCTGCCTTCACCTCCTGAAGTCCCAGGAATAAGTGACCTCAGAAAATCAAGTGTTAGTTTACCCCTTTCTCTGGCCTTGTTCCTATGATTCTGATGATATCTAGTGACATTCACAGATTATTTGGACTAATGCTACTACACATGTATGTCCTGTTTCACATTTGGAATAATTTTTTTTTCCAAGTGCAACTACCCTCCTGTCTTCTAAAATTATGTGCATAAGATATATGATTTTAGAATTTAACCCCTTTTCACAAAGAAAGGAATATCTAAGGTTAAATGTGGTGGGAAAGGATGGTTCAGGAACTGTTGATCAAGCAATTATCTGTGCAGTGGTTTACTAACCCTTTCCTACACTTCTCCTTATTTGGGACAGAGAGCAGGGTTCATTCAAGTTTATCATGAAGCAGATGTTCTGCTTGTAAATCAGGCTAACTTCTAGGGAAAAATTCAGTGGTACACTCAATTCGAACCAAGTTTAAGCACCTAAGTTCTACAGATTTTTTAAAATTCTTACTTACATTTGCTGTCTGATGTCTCAGGTTGGTCATGCTGGAAGACAAAACTCCTTATGTGGCTAAGGAGCATATAGTCTCTTTCACCATGACTTTGGGAACTAGGTGCCTAAAACCGTAATCCTGACACATGACTTAGAATCATAGAATCACAATGTCCTGAGTTCAAAAGAACCCACAAGGATCATTGAGTCCAACTCCTGTCCCTGCACAGGACAACTCCAAATTCACACCATGTCTCTGAGGGTGTTGTCCAAGTGCTTCTTCAATATCGCCAGGCTTGGTGCCGTGACTGCCTCCCTGGGGAGCCTGTTCCAGGGCTCCACCACCCTCTGAGTAAAGAACCTTTTCCTAATATCCAACTAAACCTCCCCTGGCACATCTTCCTGCCATTCCCTCAGGTCCTATCATTGGTCACCAGAGAGAAGAGATCAGAGCCTGCCCACCCTCCTCCCCTTGTGAGGAAGCTGTAGACCATGACCGAGGTCTCCCCTCAGCCTCCTCTTCTCTAGGCTGAACAAACCAAGTGTCATGGTTTCAGCTGGGATAGAGTTAATTTTCTTCACTCTAGCTGGTATAGTGCTGTGCTTTGAAATTAGCATGGAAAAAACCCTGTTGAGATAACACACAGATGTTTAGGCTGTTGCTGGGCAGCGCTTATACTAGTCAAGGACATGTCTAGCCTCCCATGCTCTGCTGGGTGCACAAGAAGCCGGGAGGGGAGGGGGCACAGCTAAGAGAGGGGATTCAAACTGACCAAAGGGATATTCCATATCATGTAACGTCATGCTACCTGGGAGGGGCTGGCCGGGGGGAGGGAAGGGGCAATCGCGGCTCGGGGACGGGCAGCGTCGGTCGGCGGGTGGTGAGCCGTTGTATCGTTCGTGTTTCTGTGTTTTTTCCCTGTTTTCCTTTTCCTTCCTTTTCCCTTTTATTATATTAACATTACTGTCATTATTATCATAATCATTTATCATCATCATTCTATTGTAGTTATTAAACTGTGCTTATCTCAACCCACAAGTTCTTTTGCTCGTCCGATTCTCTTCCCCATCCCACATGGGTGGGGGGGGGGGGGTGAGCGAGCGGCTGCGTGGTGTTCAGTTGCCAGCTGAGGCTGAACCACGACACCAAGTGACTTTAGCTGCTCCTCATATGGTTTCTCCTCTAAACCCTTCACAAACTTCGTGGCCCTCCTCTGGGCACTCTCTAGTAGCTTTATATCCTTAATGTACTGTGGTGCCCAAAACTGCACACAGCACTCGAGGTGAGGCCGCACCAGCGCAGAGCAGAGCGGGACAATCATCTCCCTCGACCGGCTGCAATGCAGGGCTTGATGCACCCCAGGACACGGTTGGCCCTCTTGGCTGCCAGGGCACACTGTTGGCTCATGTTCTACTTGCCGTCTGCCAGAACCCCCAGGTCTCCCTCTGCAGAGCTGCTCTCCAGCCTCTCAGTCCCATGTCTGTGTGTACAGCCAGGGTTGTCGTGCCCCAGGTGCAAAATCCGGCACTTGCCTTTGTTAAACTTCACACGGTTGGTGATTGCCCAGCTCTCCAGTCTGTCCAGATCTCTCTGCAGGGCCTCTCTGCCCTTGAGAGCATCAATAGCTCCTCCCAATTTTGTGTCATCAGCAAAGTTAGTATTCCTTCAAGTCCCACATCCAACTTGGACTCTGTCCATGTAATTAAGGTGCTTAATTTTGGACCTGAGTCACTTTAAATCAACAGGGAAAACCTCTGTAGAAAATCCTGCCTGTTTTTGATGCTGTGCCACTGTGAAGGTAGGAATTCAAATCTGCTGACCAAAGAGAATGAACAAGGGGGAGCTTAACACTGACATGGGCATTGAGACCTGGGGCCAGACACCTAAAGTGCAACCCTGTACCTGCTTTAGGGACATGCAATTCTGTGCAGATAAACAGCACAAAACAGTCTAAAATGTAGGGTTAAAATAATTTTCACACTTGCAGCTATTAAGAATTAAGCTGTGGAATACCTCGGATCTCCTTCAAGAAAAGTTTCTCTTTGCTGTCTTGCAACTTGTGTTTGCAAACTCCTAATCATTACAGGAATGCCAGTAATACATTGTGAAAACAAGTACACAGAATAAAAAGATAGTATAATTAATTAGTGTTTAGTAGAGCCCTGAGATGAAAATAGCACTGCCTCTTCTTCCTCTCCCAATGAGATGGAATTATGTTTTGTTTGAATAACTAGCAGAATCTACATCATATAGTAATCAATATAGTAAATGACTTATCTTTTGTATCAATTAAGTTTATACAAGAGGGGTGGGTTTAAGATTTTGACTTTCATTTAATAAAATCAAAACAATCAGTGCCTATTTTAAAGTTCCCTCTAACATCTATGATTGAATCTATGCAAAAATTCCAGTTGAATTTTTGATAGCATCTAGGAAAGGTGTATGAAAACTTTGAACAGCCTAGTCTCTGAAAGTTACCTTGTCATCAAGCTACACAATGTAATTTACTTTACAGACTGCATTGCTTCACATTGGCAGTGATTTATATAGTTTATAGTTTTATATAGGTTAGAATTTCATAAAAGATTCCACAGAATTACAAGGGTTAATACATTTTCTTGAGAATTATTATATTTTCCAGATTTATTTTAATAAACAAATAGGAAAATGAATGAATATGTTCGCATGTAAGTCCTGACATGTTAATAATATATATTCTTAGATGGATGTTTATACTGATGACTGGATGTTGATGAAAGAGATATTTAGATGGATGTTGATGGGAAAACATTTGTTACAGTGGATCAAAGTCAGTAATATGTAAAATTAATTCTAGCAATTCCTAAAGGTGTTTGAAAGGATGTATTAAAAACAAATTTAATAGCCAGAGCTGGTCAGGAAACTTGTCCCAAAGAGAAGAAAGGGTGCCCTTGTGGAATGTATTTGCATAGCAATATCAATTAATACATATTAGCTTCTGTGCATAAGCTACAATTAGAGGCCTGACATTTAACAGACAAGGTGTCACATAATCCTTTTGTTTAAATTCAGAATATTAAATCCATTTCATTTTAAACTAGACCTGTGCATCATTTATTGTTTCTGTGAATAATGCTGTTGCTCTCTTCCCATCTTTTTTTGGTGTTTATTTTTGCTGGTTTCGTTAGTGGCCCTATTCAATTGAGCTATTTAATGTTGCAGTGTGTTCTTAGCTGCAAGAATGGAACAAATAGCCAACTCAAGTTGATTTTGATGCTAGCCCTCAAAATGCTCAATCCGTGTCATCCTTAATATATCAGGAGTGTTTTGCAACACTGCTGTTAGTAACTCAGTGTGCCTTTGTTATTCTAACAGATCCTTATTGAATGGGGTCACCAAAATATCAAATTACACCAAATTGTCTCAGATGCTTGGCAACGTACCTTGAGTACCAAAAGAGGCACACTTTATAAAACATCAGTTCTAAAAGAATGGGGTTTAGTCTGTCATAGTTTTAGCTGGGATAAAGTTAATTTTCTTCACTGCAGCTGGAATAGTGCTGCGCTTTGGGTTTAGTATGAGACTAATATTGATAACACACCCATGTTTTAGTTGTTGCTGGGTAGTGCTTACACTAGGCAAGGCCTTTTCCAGCTTCCCATGCTCTGCCAGGTGCACAAGAAGCCAGGAGGAGAGGTGGGACAGCCAAGACAGCTGATCCAAACTGGCCAAAGGGATATTCCATATCATATGATGTCATGCTCAGTATATAAACTGGGGGCAGTTGGCCAGGGGAAGCAGCGATTGCAGCTCAGGGATTGGTGGCTTCAGTCAGCAAGTGGCAAGCAGTTGCATCACCTGTTATGTTTCCCCCCGTCCCCCAGGTTTTGCCTCTCTCTCTCTCTATTTATTTTCCTTTTCATTATATTATTACTGTTACTGTTGCTGTTATATTTTAGTTATTAAACTGTTCTTATCTCAACCCACACATTTTCTTATTTTTGTTCTTACTCTCTCCCCCATCACACTGGAGTGTGGGGAGTGAGTGAGCAGCTGTGTGGTGCTTAGCTGCTGACTGGGGCTAAACTACAACCTGGTCTCTGGTCTAGATATCTCTGGGGTTCCATGGAATCTTTCTGAGGTACAGTTGTGGTTTGACCCCCGTACCCAATAGGCAACTCAGCCCCATACAGCAACTTGTTCACTCCCCCACAGTTGCATGGGGGAGAGATTCAGAAAGGTAAAAGTAAGAACCCACATGGATTGAGATAAAGACAGTTTAAGAGGTAAAGCAGAAGCTCTGCACACAAGCAAAGCAAAGCAAAGAATTCATTCACTGCTCCCCATCAGCAGGCAGGTGTTCAGCCATCTACAGGAAAGCAGGGGTCCATCACACAAAATGGTTGCCTGGGAAGACCAACACCATAACTCTGAATGTTCCCCCTTCTTCCTTCTTCTTTCCCCAGCTTGTATTGCTAAGCATGATGTCATATGGTGTGGGATATCCCTCTGGTCAGTTGGGGTAAGCTGTCCCAGTTGTGTCCCCTCCCAATGTCTTGTGCACCCCCAGCCAACTCGCTTGCAGGGTAGTGTGAGAAATAGAAAAGGTCTTGACTCTGTGTAAATACTGTTCAACAATAACTAATATATCCCTGTGTTATCAACACTTTTAGTCACAAATCCAAAACCTACCACCAAAGAAGCTACTATGAAGAAAATTAATTTTATCCCAGCCAAAAACAGTACAATTACATATTTAAGTAATAAAGAACAAAAGAAAACCTATTGCAAATTCAGTATACAGAGATCTGCAGTTTTACAGGAAATGTTTTAAGTGTTTTCAAATCAGAGAAAGTTGAAACCCAGTGATCTAGGAGACTGAGGAGCCTCTGCTATTGTTCATTCAATTTTATCATATCTGATTAACTTCTGTATTAGCAATATTACCTTCTTACTATTTTCAGTTAAATCCCCAGTACTGTTTTCCATGGGAAGAAGGTTAGAATACATAAAATCTAAGAATAACTTCTGAATGAAATGATTAAGAATTCTTTCCAATGGCCAAAGCTTTTGACACAAGAACTGCAAGATTTGAAATAACTTCTGCCTACAAAATGAAGAAGTTCAGCAGAATTCCTGACATGGATTTGGTTTTCACTGTATTTAATACAGTTGGAGTCCAGAAGTCTATTTTAGTGCCCTAATTAGGAGAACAAAGGCATTGAAACGTTCTTGGATCAAAGACTACTTTTAACCTTTGAAAGTTTATAACCTTGAAAACTTCAACTTCAATTACAAATTACATTTGTCATGCTTTCAAATATTCCAAAAACTTTTCAAGTGTTATGAGGGGAAAAAAAAAATTTATATGTGGTTGCCTCGCCCACCTCCCCCCCCCCCCCCCCCATATTCCTGCACAGAAAAGGTGAATGTTTTCTAATTCCATTCCATTTTTTTCTATTAATTCTAGAATTGGTTAATCCTGCTGTCAAAACTCTGTAGGTTAGACAAGCTGTCTCTCTTAGCAGTAATAATATAACCATAGCATCACAAAATGAAAAAACAAAATCGTTCTTCTTGGAAAGTTTTGAAATAGTGAATGATACACTCTGAAAACAAAAGGATATTCAGCACTGTATCTTTGGACAATATATTTAGAAAGAATCCTGAATTTAAAACTGCTGCCAATTAAGTATATATATAATATATAAACTGTTATATATATTAAAAATATATAAATTTGTAGATTTTACATTCCTTAAGAAATAAAGGAAGGGAGGAAGGAAGGAAGGAAGCAAGCAAGATGGGAGAGAGGGAGGGAGGGAGGCAGGGAGGGAGGCAGGGAGGGAAAGAGAAGGTCAATGTTACACAGAAAAGGCTAGGGTTCCTCTTCAAACCACTCGCTAGGCTCAGCCTAGTAAGACCCCCTGAGATGAACATTAGAAAACCAAGTGTGTTCTTTTGGTTTTGATAGGGTTGAGATGTGAAGTGTACTCCAAACACTTTTAAGACTGTATGATTGCTTTCCAAAGCTTTAATAGATTTCTACCAGTTTAAGTGCTGAAGCACTGTTCTGCACTTCAGCCCATCAGAGGCTCACAGGGTCTCACAAGGTCTGTGTGACAGAGCAGGGAGTGAAATGAGGCCATACACCACCCAGGCTTGGGCTCTACTCAGCTCCCTTTCTCTCCAAGCTCAAATTGAAAGACAGTAAAATTCAGAGAGTGCTTGAATATTGTCCCAGATGAGTGACAAGAAATTTCTGTGCACTGGACTATGTGTATATGGACCTGCAGGCAAGGATTGCCAGCAAACACCTTGTTTAAACAGTTCTCTAAGCTTAAGACCTAACTTTAAAGGTTACTATTTAAACAGTTATATTCTATCAGGTTGGCAGCTAACTTTGGTGTTTGCTTTATGAGGAGAGTTTAGCAATGTATGTTTAATTAGATCTTTTCTAGGACCACCAGCTAGTTCTAAAATTCAACAGCTGAAGATATTTCTGTTCATTAACACTACCCTGCTTTTGATCTTCAGAGTTCTGTTTTCTAAGTGGTAAAACGGAAGAAGAAAATTGTTTTAAAGCAACATAGATTTTATATTCTTTTTCAACTCCAGTAAAATGCATTTTAAACTTCACTAATGTTGTAAGATTTGCAATTTTGTGACAGGTAAGAGTAAGCACAAGTAAAGTAGGAGGGACTTCATAAAAAAGCCTTGAAAGTAGATGAACAGGTGAAAGAGACCCCTATACCACCACGAGGAACAAAGAGGTAGGGGAGACAGCAGTAAGCATGTCTTTTTCCCCTCAGTAAGAACTTCCAGAAAAAGATATGCTGTAGTGTTTATTTTATGAACTTGTTTTGTATTGGTTTTGATCATCCGAGTCATGGCGTCATTCCAGTTGTTAGGTACACATATATGTGAACATTTTCTTATTTTCACATTTACTCTTCTATGTGAGAGATTATGCGCTCTACTAGTCAAAATGAATATAAAATGCTGCATGTATTCCTGCTAACTCTAACAATCCTTTCTAGATTTCCATTAAGATTTTTCTTTCCATGTTATAAAGTTCCTCCTCCCATTTATAAGGTGCATACCAAAACTTCACAAAATACAGAATATTTGAATTAGAGAGATCAACTCTAATGGATGATTTCTGTAAATTTATATGAGTGTATTCTGTACATTTGGAACTAGGTATGCATTAACAGTAACAAAGAGATATAGACCACAGAGTACATACAGCTTTGTTAAAAAACTCTTTTCCCCCTTCAGCCTAGAAAATCAGTAATAAGTTAAAAACCTACCAAGGGACATGGGGGTGAGTGAAAATGGTGTGGCTATAGCAGACATGAGGATAAACTAATCTTATGATTTTCAGAGAGCAGGAGTTTCTCATGCTTTGAAAATTTCCTACTTTTCCTAGGATTGGCTTTTTTATTTCTAGTTAACAAATATGAGAGTTTACTGCTGAAGAATAGATGTGAAATATATTGAATTTCACTCTCATTTCTTTCACCCCATTCCTTAGGGATTCTAATATCATATCCACACTGGATGTTCTTGGGAGTACAACAAAAGAAAGATGCTGTCTGGTTCCTAGCCATAACCAGTACATTATGGCTTTTTCTTTCTTTAAACTTTAGTTGTTAGTGTTAAAATATCAAACTTGTTCCATTCCAAAATTAACATGCAGATATTTTTTTCTCTTTATGTCTTGGGTAATCAGATTAAAATATTCTCTACTGTGGTATCTAACTAGAAAAAAGCACCTTTCCTCTCATAACTGCTTGGACAAGATGAGAATAGCAATTGAATAACACTCCTGTGATCACCAGAAAATATTCGCATTAAAAAAGCAAATAAAATAAGCTTCTATATAATGTAGGAGTACAAAGATGAGAGCAAATAAAGCATTATGTAAATCTATTCCTTTTTACAAACCACCTCCATGTGATTCCTATGTCACATTTTGAGAAGCACTACTTACTGGAACATTGTGGTTTTAAGGGTTCAGATGAAATGTGAAACTTATTGTGTTTAAGCTCACTGAGGAAAGGCTGCAAAGAAGAGGAAACAAACAGAAAGCAAAAATGCAAATGCACCCAGAGAATAGGAGGTAAAATGAAAATTGAATATAGAAAATCAGTGCTAAATAGCAGGGGAAAAAAAATGGAAGAGGGAAAAGCGTAGCAGAAGCTCACGTTCATGGGCTTTAATTAAATGTGACAAGTGTAACACACTCCAGAATTAAAACACACTCCCAAATTAATTCCTGAGGCTTTGTCTAGATTAGTAAACTAAACAGTGCCAGGGCAAACACTTGAATACTAAAATGTGAGCGTATATACCACCGTATCAATAGCAAAGTGTCATGGTTTTAGCTGGGATAAAGTTAATTTTCTTCACTGCAGCTGGAATAGTGCTGCGCTTTGGATTTAGTATGAGACTAATATTGATAACACACCTATGTTTTAGTTGTTGCTGGGTAGTGCTTACACTAGGCAAGGCCTTTTCCAGCTTCCCATGCTCTGCCAGGTGCACAAGAAGCCAGGAGGAGAGGTGGGACAGCCAAGACAGCTGATCCAAACTGGCCAAAGGGATATTCCATATCATATGATGTCATGCTCAGTATATAAACTGGGGGCAGTTGGCCAGGGGAAGCAGAGATCATGGCTCAGGGACCAGTGGCTTCAGTTGGCAGGTGGTGAGCGGTTGCATCACTTGTTTTTTTCCCCTCCTCCCAAGGTTTCACCTCTCTCTTGCTTTCTCTCTCATTATTTTCCTTTTCATTGTATTATTAATGTTATTATTATTAATACTATTTCTCTTTTATTCCTTAAACTCTATTTATCTCAACTCACATATTTTCTTACTTTGCCCCTCCTGATTCTCTCCCCCATCCCACAGCGGTGGGGGAGTGAGTGAGCAGCTGTGTGGTGCTTAGCTGCTGGCTGGGGCTGAACCATGACACAGAGTCTCTGCAATAGTTTTGGCTTTGGCAGAGCAGACTGAGGTTGGGGTGAGCAGAGGCTGGGGACTGCTCCTGCCAGCCCTGCAGAAGGCCAGTCCTCTTGGTTTCTGGAAGGGGAGAGGAGGAGAGAGAGCAAAGCGATCTTAGCTACATGGGTATGAATCCTGTTCTGCTACTTGCTCTCAAGAAAAAACAACGGTGCCTGGACACTTATGTTTACTACAACAGACATAGTCAACATTCATTCAGTGTACTTTAAGAACCTGAATTACTCAACCCCCTGCCCTTAAAACAACAAACTTTATATCACTGTGAGAAATCTCAGTGAAACAATGGAAAAGCTCACATTTCACATCCCTTTAATAATATACCCTTATTTTTTGTAAATAGGTGTTAATATCTTCTGTGGAGATTATTCAGGAGTTGAAGACAGCATAGTTCCTTCACTTTACAGAATCTGTTTTTGCCAAATTTTGATTGATTATGCTAGGTAAGCCCAAGTTATTATTTATTTCTGTACAACATCTGTGGAGTACTACAGTTTATTACTACCTATTATAAGTATTTTCATAATGTGTTACAGTTGTCAACGTTATTGATGCCAATATTACTAATGGCTATTCTGACCTTCTGATTTTAGTACAAGTAATATTTCTATGGTATAAATTAGCAAAAAGCACTGCCTGCATCACAGTTTTCTCAATTGTAAGGAAAACTGTTACAAATGTGCACTGAACATACAGTACTTAGAAATTTGCAATACATAATTCAGTCTCTGATCTTTCTGCCTAGCTGTAGTGAGAAAGACAAATGATATGGCTGATGTCAAATACCCATATACTTATGATTTCTAACAGGAGCTACTCTGGAATTTGCAAAGTGTCTGTGTGATTTTAATATTCCATGCTTGTTAATTTCAGTGTTAATCCAAATCTATTAGGCTACTCTGAAAATCTTACCCACAAAATGCTGTAGAACACTTGTGAAACATATGTAAACTTGGGAATTCTCTGTCTCATTCTGCATTCACCTTTGTCAGACTGTAATGTTATTTTAACCTTTCTCATCCATTAAATAAGGACAGTTATTTATAAACAGGAAATGCATGAAGACCTTTTAACTCTCTCATTATCTTATCATTAAAACAGTTTATTCTTCCAGTAAACGTTGCAACATCAGCAAGATCAAAAAACCCAGATTTCTGCAGTACTGGGACATTCCACTACCTAAATTCAACAACAAATATAAGCCCCAGACGGACCAACACAACTCCTATTTGAAAGTCAGAGGAAGGAAAGCTATAGCAGTCTTAACTCTTAATAGGACCTATACTAGGTCCAGCATGGCATGAGGCAGAGCTCCCACTGCGCTGTCTGAGGAAGTGGGGTCTATAGAGAAACTATGGCTTTTTCAGACCAGAAAGACACTGTTGAGTTTAACCCTCACTTTCTTATTTATTAGCCAGGTAATAATATTAATGATTAAAGGTAAAATTCAAGTTTTATGGTGTTATGGTAATCTTCTGAGAAAGAAAACTCAGGGACATAACCAAAATCTTACACTAATTATTTGTGTATAACACTATTTTCAGGTGGATAATAGAGACTTGGAAAGTTCAGAATGTCTGACACAGCAATTAATTCTGATAGTGATTGTAGTGTGTAGGTAATTGTTATGGCAAGTAACAATGGGCAGCAAATTATTTCTGTTAAATGATTAAAATAATAAATATATTAAATTTTCATTTCAATTA
This sequence comes from Phalacrocorax carbo, assembly GCF_963921805.1. NCBI lineage: Eukaryota > Metazoa > Chordata > Aves > Suliformes > Phalacrocoracidae > Phalacrocorax > Phalacrocorax carbo. Next base: position 105,416,515 of record NC_087515.1, read on the forward strand.
TTTTTAAAACTATAAACATAGATTAATATAAAAAGCATGAAGCCATAAAATGCTAAAAAAAAGTCACGTACATCCGACTGAATGTTTAGTGTTCATTAGGATATTCTTAGCAATACAAAACTTGTGTAAATTTCCCTGCTATGTAATTTCTATGCCATTTCCTAATATTGTAAATAGGTAATCATACTAATATCTCTGGAGTCTATGAAAGACACTGAACAGGAGCAGAATATATAAAACATGTAGAAATTTAAAAACACTTATTCAATTGAGTAGTTCTTTTAACTGAGTACTTAACTCTTGTCCATTTAAGAGAGTCCCAATTTCCTGCACAAATACAGTCCCTAAATAAATAATTTCACATTTGTACTTGTAAAATTAATTCATACTTTACTAAAAGGGAAACCAATATGCACTTGCAAACTAGAGAAAAATGACAGTGAGAGTGAGTGAGTGGAAGAGTGAGTAATCTGTGAGTTAGATTAATATACTATAAAATATTTAAGGACAGAAAATAGTACTAAAGCTATGTTGCTGTAAAGCTGGCATATTTATAGCATTATGTCTGAAAACTGTTATTGCATTTTTTACCAAGTCAGTAACTCAAGCTGAATACTGCAGTATTAATATTCCAATTTACTTCCATGTGTAAAGGTGTTATGTCATCCTATTATCAGGGAATATTTGAAAATTAATGAAAGCAAGATACCTAGTTCTGCATGCTACAGCCCAGTAGTTTACAATGATGACAGATGGGTAAAAACAAGAAAAGTCTGAAAAAGCTTTTTTATAAATTCTGCTAATTTCAGTATGAATCATTCAAATGCTGGTAAGTCCAACATCTGTGCATCTCTAAAATATAACAAAGACAACATAACTGTTATGAAGCAGATTTTTTCTATGTTTCAAAATTATATTGCTCACAAATGGCCAGTGATTTCAAATTCAACCATGTCTCTCTTTTAGAGGCAAAACTTCCCTAGGAGTAGTAGGCAAGCTTTAAAAATTCTCTTTCAGGTAGAGATATCTTAAGTGGTGGTTAATAAGAAATCTGTGTTGGAAGTCATAACTGAAAGAAGTCGTAAGTATGTAGCAGAAGACAAGCTACTACACACTGAGAAAGCGCTCATGAATATGTGAGAATGGGGTGTACAGATCCTTATGAGCTGCAGGTCACACATTTGGCTAGCAGACATTGAAGGAAGAGCTTGTAAAGAAGAGAAATAGCTGCATATTTCCAGGTGTGCTTCCAGCAACACCTCTGATAAAATAACTGGAAAAAATTAAAACCTGTATGAGGGATATGACATATTAGCCCAGCTCTCAAAGGCCTGAAATTAGGAGATGGCCACTGAGCGACAGTGGTGCTTTAGGATGAGGAGGAGAGATTTTAAGGTTTTTGTAAAATTCTGTGATTATTCTGAGCTTTACAAAAAGACTCTGAAGCCCAAACATTTTTCATTGTCTTCATAAGTGAAAGTAGATTTTGGCCCAAAGTATTTTTTGACTGAAGTGGGTGTTGAACCAGATAGACTCGAGAGATCTCTTTAAACTAAGTCTTCCTATGATCTGATGATTCCATGTTTCTCTGTAACCTGGCAGTGCTGTCCTACTTTCATAGATGTGAATTTCTGCAGCCAAATATTGAGCAAAGCAGAGAGAAATTATTTTAATTTTCTCTTAGAGAGTATTTGTCTTTAACAATTAAGTAGTCCAAAGGGAAAAAATAAATGCTGGAAGAAAGAGGTACAAAACTATGCCAGTAAAAATGACAAGGCAGCTTATATTGTACAGAGTACGTGGACAATCCTGTTTTTATTATGTGAAGGTTCTGTGCAGGTGCCAGCAGGCATGATGTCAATTTGCAGACAATCACCAAGGTCACTGAATCAGGGGATTTTGTTAGACAACTTTACATTCTTTAGATGAGAAAGCAATCAAACCCTCTTTGTTTAAAAATAGTGAAATAGCAGAGGCTGAAAGATAACAGAAAGAGACAATAAGATACAGAAAGCCAAGCAAAAATAAGAAACATGAGTGACAGTGGTCCAAAAGGCAGAAGACAAAGTTTGATATGTGTGGAAAGAAGGACTGAAAATCAGGTTGTGAAAAAAATGAAACCTCTTGGACCATGCTCCTTCTGTGCTCAGGACAGCAGAACTGTGCCTGTGCTGCACTACTGTCACGACTGAGAACTGAACAACTTTGCAATTCCACCTCTTTGGTGTTTTCAACTGCACATCTCAATATGCTCTCAATAAAGCTGGATTCTCGTTATACTCAAATATAGAATTGAATACATACTTCAGGCAAAATACTTCTAAAAAAGGAAACATTGCATGATATGGATTACAGGATTACTTATACTTGTCAAACCCTCATTCATTTTACAACCGATCTCTAAGTTAGAAGTCACAAAATCACAGAATGGTAGGGGTTGGAAGGGACATCTGGAGATCATCTTGTCCAACCCCCCTGCTTGAGCAGGCACACCCAGAGCAGGGGGCACAGGGCTGCGTCCAGGTGGGTTTTGAATGCCTCCAGGGAAGGAGACTCCACACCCTCCCTGGGCAGCCTCTTCCACTGCTCTGTCACCCTCACAGGAAAGAAGTCTTTTCTCATATTGAGGTGGAACTTCCTATGATCCAACATGAGCCCTTTGCCCCTTGGCCGGTCATTGGGCATCACTGAAAAGAGCCTAGCCCCATCATCCTGACACCCACCCTTTACATATTTATAGGTATTTATGAAATCCCCCCTCAGTCTTCTCTTCTCCAGGCTAAAGAAACCCAAGACTCTCAGCCTTTCCTCATAAGGGAGATGCTCTCGTCCCATGATTATCTTCATAGCCCTCCGTTGGACTTGCTCAAGGAGTTCCACATCCTTCTTAAACTGGGGGGCCCAAAACTGGACACAGCACTCCAAATGTGGTCTCACCAGGGCAGAGCAGAGGGGGAGGATAACCTCTCTCGATCTGCTGGCCACACTCCTTTCAAGGCACCCCAGGATACCGTTGGCCTTCTTGGCCACAAGGGCACATTGCTGGCTCATGGTCAGCTTGCTGTCTAGCAGCACTCCCAGGTCCTTCTCAACAGAGCTGCTTTCCAGTAGTTCAGCCCCCAACCTGAACAGGTGCATGGGGTTGTTCCTCCCCAGGTGCAAGACCTTGCACTTGCTCTTGTTGAATTTCATCAGGTTCCCCTTGGCCCAGCTCTCCAGCCTGTCCAGGTCGATGGATTCAGGTGGATTCAGTTTAGTTTTAGAAACTATATCAGGTGGATTCAGTTTAGTGTTAAAAACATTTGGAAATGTTCCCAGGTTTTTAAGATGAGTGCCTAAACTGTAGAAAAAACTGTGGATATCTATTTTCATCCTTCTTTGTTTCCTGACAACCTTTCTTGATTAGAAGCTTTTAAATAAAAAATGGCAAACAGCAATATTCTTTGTGCAGAGCTTTCGCTATTCCCTTCTATTTACTGGCAAAAGCTATTCACTTCTGCAACAGGCTATCATGTTAAAATATATGTTTCTTCTAAGCCTGAATTTATTAAATTAAGTAATTAATATTAATTTACAATCATCCATTAATCATCTTCAAACGAATACAAGATAGGAGTCCGGAATAGTTTGTTGACAAAAGCTAAAAGACTCTTTCACATGAAGGTACTTATTCAAGTTGTACTTCTATTTAATAGTAACATGACAGATTTCTACATTTCAGGTTTTGTACATATATAGAAAGATTTGTGAAGCTAGAAACGTTTGTCTGCCAGGTTTTGGAGAACACCAGGCCTGATAACATACACTGTATTAGTAGTACACACCATAATAGAACATCTGTTCTTTTTTATCTGTTAATTTATATAGTTTTCTGGCTAGGATTATATTTAATTTATTATTCTGGTATAAGAACTGCTATTCATTTTTGAAGTCATCTTTTGTGAAAGGAAAGTCTCCCTGTATTGCCGAAGCCTTGTAAATAATGTATCGTACATGAGAAACCCACAACTTTAACCTTGCAGCATCTTGCCATGATCTCTACATTTCCTCTTTCAAGGGAGAATTATGCAAACAGCATACATTTTAATTCAGTGATATTCAAACTTTGGTCTATTCCTGTCTCTGGACACTGAATTTTTCCTAAGTGCTTTATGTAATGTAAATAAGAAAAGCAGATTTAATTTATTACGCTCCAGACTATTGTACTTCAAAATGATTTAGTGTTCAAAAATAAAATACAATAAATTTTGAAAAGCACTGCTCTAACTTTAGTATGGGATTTTACAGACATGGCTTTCACTGAACTTAGTGAAAATCATAAATAAATATGCCAGAAATTTATATATAAACAGAACCCTTCACTAAGCATATTTTATTCCACAATTTGTGGTCTACTGAAGGACCTTCAGTGATTCGTCTTAACAAGCTAGAGTTGTATCAGTGATCTGTGCTGTATATTTCAGTACATAAAAATAATATGAGAAACGAAAATTTTGAATAAAATATTTTTTTATTCCATTATTTATTATTATTGTCTTTTACAGGTCTTGAAAACATGTTAAGGTTCTTTAACCTGAAATATTATAATCCGATATTTCAATGAAAAAAGATTTAAAAACCCAATGGCAGGAATATGAAGGACCAAGTTATATAATACTTTATATTACTATACCTATGCATAGCATAGATCCCTCTCTTTCTGAATTCTTACAGCCTTTCTTTTTAAGCTTTCAACACTGAAGCACATGTAACATCTCCCTCACTAGGAGGGAGGGAGGGAGTTAGTACAACCTAACTCACTAGAATTTGACCCTGGTGATCAATATGAGTCTCTATATACTTTTCCATTATAAATATTAAATAAATGCATGCACACATTGTCATTTTTGCTTCATGTCTCAGTTATGGCAAAGAAGGAGGCAACACAAAATCACTTTCTCATTCCTATGTCACTAATCTGATTAATATAAGCCCTCTTTCTCCATCAGTCCTGTGCATTACTGTGCTACAGGAAGGTTTGGACTTCAAGGTAAGTATTTACATTATCTTTTCAAAAGGAAGGAGATTGTATCAACAGCATCTCTAAATACAGAGCTTTGAAGTATTCCCTGCAGACCTTGAAGTTGTAGTGCATAGTCTCAGGCTTCATTGCAAAATAATTATTGGCTGGAATCCAAGTTTAACTAACTTAGGCACCTTTCTTGGGAACTCTATTAGCAGCTGTTTCATCTCATTTTTGCCATCTAACAGTTAGCTTCTACTATCAACTGGAGTTCTCATACTTTCAGCGGAGAGAGACAGATAACCTTGAGAAGGCTAATTATTTTCCTTATCTTACATGTACTTCAGTATTGAATGAATTTGGTCACCTAGCACTACCTGTGATTGTGGCTTTTCATAGTTAAAACTTACTTTAATCTCTAAAGCACAGATCTTTTTTTCTCCCACACAGCACCTCAAGTAGTGTCTGACTCTTGTTCTTACAGTGGCATCTGGAAACAAGATGAAATATTAGGCAATGTACAGTCATATAGCAAGAGGCAACATAGACAGAGCTTGCATTTCAAACAGACAACACCAACAAAAAATGCAGAAAGGGATATAACATCCTCTGTTAGTTGAGTATGCCAGGGAATAAAATTCAGAGAAGGGCAACAAGGAAGATCCAAAGGTATGGAACTGATTCTATACATGAGATGGCTAAATAACAAATGATATTTCAGTCTGGAAAATACTTGTCTGAGGGTAGATACTTGGATTCTGAGTGAGTGGCAAGGAGAGATGAATAGGACATGATTGCTTTCAAAAAGAAACATGGTAATTTTCCGGAAGAAAAATCACTGAAGTGATAGTAAATGCAAAGACAACAAACATGGCTTAAAAAATCCCAGATATTTGATCTGCAAATCAATATGCTAGGAAGGGATGGAATCCATCTGTCTAAAAGGGGTAAGGGAATCTTCAGCAGTAGGCTGGCTAATTTGGTGAGGCGGGCTTTAAACTAAAGGACTTCGGGGGTGGGATCTGTGGAGGAAACGCTCACACCAGCACATCCAATGGGGGAGTAAGTCAGGCCAAGCAGTGCGGTGATAAAGGTTCCTTAGCTGTCTCCCAAGAGGTGAAACAAAAGAGTAAACACCTCAAGTGTATGTACACAAACGCACGCAGTCTAGGTAACAAACAGGAGGAACTGGAGCTCCGTGCCCACTCAGAAGGGTATGACATCATAGGAGTAACTGAAACATGGTGGGACAACTCAAACAACTGGGGGATCACAATGGATGGTTACAAGCTCTTTCATAAAGACAGGCAAGGTAGAAGAGGTGGAGGAGTTGCACTCTACATCAAGGGACACCTTGAATGTATCGAAGTCAACTATGGTGATTGCGACTGCTCTATTGAATGCCTCTGGGTTAAAGTCAAAAGGGTCATCTCCAAGCAGGACCTCACAGTGGGCATCTGCTACTGACCTCCTAACCATGATGACGATGCCGACAAAGCGATATTTGGGGCACTAAAGCAAGCTTCTGGGCAACAGATCCTGGTCCTGATGGGTGACTCTCCAGACATCTGCTGGAAGAACAATACGGCAGCTCGCATGTCATCCACCAAGTTCCTGGAATGTATAGAGGACTCTTTCCTGATACAAATGTTAGATGTGCCAACCAGGAATGAGGCGCTGCTGGACTTGCTGTTCACAGAGAAAGCCTGCTTTGTAATATCTCGGTTAGTGGTAGCCTTGGCTGCAGTGACCACAATATTGCAGAGTTTGGGATCCTGCTAAGCGTGCTGAAGGTCAGCTCTAAGACAAGGGTTCTGGATTTTAGAAGGGAAACTTCAGTTCACTCAGGGCTCAGTTGGGAGGGATTCGATGGGAAGTTTCCATGGAAGACAGAGGAGCTAGTGAGTGCTGGGAGTTCTTTGAGAACTCTCTATTGGAAGCACAAAGCCCATTTATCCACTACAAAGGAAAGGGAAGCAAGCGGAGGAAAAGGCCCCCATGACTCTATCATGACCACCTGGGTCTACTCAAATCCAAAAGGGAAGCACACCAGAAATGGAGAAGTGGAGGATTATCCGCTGAGAACTACAAGGGCATAGCCAGAGAGTGCAGAGACGCAGTTAGAAAAGCAAAAGCCCAGCTTGAATAGAAACTGGCTGTAGACATTAAAAATAACAAGAGAGTGTTCTTCAGACATGTCAACCATAAAGAGAAAAAGAAGGAAAACATAGGCCCACTGTTAAACAGAAAAAGAGAATCAATCACCAGTGATGCAGAAAAGTCAGAGGTCGTCAACACCTTCTTCACCTCTGTCTTTACCAGCACTGTTGGGTCCCAGGCTTTGGGAACGAACTTGCCGATTGAACCCGTACACCGACCCACCATCAGTGAAGGAAGAGTTAGTACATGAATTACTACAGGAGCTTGAACCCTACAAATCAATGGGCCCTGACGCCATCCACCCAAGGGTGTTGAGAGAGCTGGCTGACATCAATGCAAGGCCACTCTCCATAATCTTCAAGAAGTCATGGAGAACGGGGGATGTCCCAGAGGACTGGAGGAAGGCAAATGTTACCCCTATCTACAAGACAGGCCCAAAGGAGGATCTCGGTAACTATAGGCCCATCAGCCTTACTTCAGTCCCTGGGAAAGTTATGGAACAAATGAATCCTTGTGGGGGCCATCACAAGTCAAATGAAGCATGTGACTGGGAAAAGCAAACATGGCTTCACTAAGGACAGATCGTGCTTGACAAACCTGGTGGCCTTCTATGACAAACTGACTTGCCTGGTTGACATGGGGCGGGCAGTGGACTTTGCCTACCTGGACTTCTCCAAGGCCTTTGATATGGTCCCCCACAGTCGTCTCCTGGAGAAATTAATGTGTTATAGCCTGTGGTCTGTGCAGTGGGTGGGGAACTGGCTGACAGGCCACACCCAAAGGGTGGTGGTAAATAGCTCTTCTTCTAACTGGCAACCTGTCACAAGTGGGGTTCCCCAGGGATCAATATTGGGCCCAGTGTTATTCAACATCTTTATCAGTGATCTGGAAAACGTCATCAAGTGTAGCCTGATGAAGTTTGCTGATGACACCAAGTTGAGTGGGGAAGTAGACACTCCAGAAGGGAGAGCTGCTATGCAGGGAGATCTGGATAGGCTGGAAGAGTGGGCCAGCAAGAACCTTATGAAGTTCAATAAGGAGAATTGCAAGGTCATGCACCTGGGATAACATAATCTGGGAGTGCAGTACAGACTGGGATGCACCTGGCTGGAGAGCAGCTCTGTGGAAAGGGACCTGGGGGTCCTGGTGGACAGGAAGCTCAACATGAGCGAACAGTGTGCTGCTGCAGCCAAGAAGGCCAACAGGATGCTGGGTTACATCAAAAAGGGCATCGCCAGCAGAGGTGAAGAAGTAATCATCCCACTGTACTCAGCGCTTGTCAGGCCACACCTGGAGTTCTGTGCACAGTTCTGGTCCCCTCTATACAAAAAGGATGTAGACAGACTGGAAGGGGTCCAGAGAAGGGCCACCAAGATGATCAAAGGATGGGGAAGCCTGCCATATGAGGATAGGCTGGGAGAACTGGGTTTGTTCAGCCGTGAGAAAAGGAGGCTCAGAGGGGAGCTCATCACCGTGTACCAGTACTTAAGGGACAGTTACAAAGAAGATGGAGACTCCCTTTTTACGTGGAGTCCCATGGAGAGGACAAGGGGGAATGGACACAAATTGCTCTTGGGGAGATTCCGATTGGACACGAGAGGGAAATTTTTCACAGTGAGGACAGTCACCCACTGGAATAATCTCCCCAGGGGAGTGGTTGACTTGGCCATGTCGGACACTTTCAAGAGTCACCTGGACAGGGTGCTGGGCCAACTTGTCTAGACTCTGTTCTTCCTAGAAAGGTTGGACTAGATGATCCCTGAGGTCCCTTCCAACCTGTGATTCTGTGACTCTGTGATTCTGTAATTGTTTAGGATGGGAAAATGTTTTGTGGAAACATACCTGTTCTCACACTCTTCTCTAGCTATCTTAGAAAGGCCACCTTCAGACACTGGTTCCTCTGGTCAAACATGCTCTCAGTATTTGCACGTTCTTTCCTCCTAACCTGCATGCCTGCTGTAGCCCAGACAACTTTTCTTTCTAGCAAAGGTGAGCGGCGGCAATGTTTAGCTTGGAGAAGGAAAAGAAGCATAAAGGGATCCGCAATTCCATACAACCTCAAATTAAAAAGCTAATATCAACTATTCACAATGATTTAAAGGTTTCCCAACCCAAAAATCAAATGTAAACCAACTTGGGCACGAACTACAAGATCAGTCTCTCTGATACGAACATGAAAGAGAAGCCTCCTTGGAAAAAAAATGTACAGTGTGCCTGCTTGGCCTGACAGAGCCACGCTCTTTGAGAGTCAGATGTCAGCTTGCACTTTTTTCTTCTCTATGAGGAGGGTAATTTGCTACCTAGAGATGGTGACTCTTTCAGGACACTATCCCACCAGGTGCACTTGGAGAAGGAAACTGTATGGGCATGACATTAGCTATTGGGTAATTCCTGGTCCCAGAACTCTAAGTGGATGTTTTCCAGGAATCAGCATCCCTCAGCTTAGCTCATATTTTGGTAGCAAGCCCAAACAACAAGAACCTTCTGTCATGTGTGCTTCATGTCAAGATCGCATAATGCAGAGGAAGTGAAATCTGTCACAATCCATGCTTATACTGTCCGTAGGGTGCAGACTCTGGAGAACATTATCCTTCCTTCCAGGTACAGGTTTCCTGGCTCAGAGACCTACTGGCATCATTCCATCATTGCAGCCTGAAAGTAAAGTGGTATGTATGCAATGCGGGGCACTGGTGACAAGGTAGCAGACCAAGCTTCTTTATGCTTTGAGATGTTGCTATTATTAATTGTATAATAATAGTTATCAAAAATATAATACAATAGTACAATCATATTTAAATGCTTTATAGCAATATTACTTTGAAATAAAACAAATAAAAGTAAAAATGGGTTAGAACACAAAAAAGTAATATTAATCTAATGTAATGATATTATGAAATACAATGTTATTATGTGTACAGGACTTATAGAATAATGCATAATATCAATAGAGTTTTCAATAAAATCAGGATAAATTGTGCCAACCTGGTTTAAAAAGTAGTTAAAAAAACAACCAAGCAAACACAAAAAGCCCACAGAGATAAAAAAGGCTGTAAAAGGCAATGAAGTATAATAAGGTCATTCTCAGTAAACATTTTTGGTTTGGCACTACTTTCCCTAAACAAATCTTTACAGCAGGCAGTGATTATGAAATTAATACCGTGCACAGTCCTTACCAATTTGTGGATTTAGTATTGTTAACTGAAGCCAAACCAATTAGTATGCACTGTCTTTCAGATATGACTAGATTAGATGTAGTTCCATGGTACCAAAATGCAAAGAAAGTCTATGCTGCATACGAAAATGTATTTTGCTTGGCTTTGTGAAGAGTAATGAGGAGATGAATAGTGTCTTTTGTGTTGCTTAGTGATACTTTTGATTTGTACTCTGAAAATAGACTCTTCATGAATAGTTTTTCTTGTTTTTTGTTTTGTTTCTTGTTTGGTTTTGGTTTTTCTTCTTTTTTTTTTTTTTTTGAGGGGGTTGTTCATTTTCAATGTACATTGGGTTAATGAACCGACAGAACTTGTAGACACAGAGAGTTTGAAAGTAGCTGGAGGCAATCTCTTTTGTGTAGTTTCCTTTTTTCTTTTTTTTTGTTGTTTTATAATTTTTTTTAAAGACTGAGCAATGTTACAGACTAATAGCTTATGGCAGTCAGCTAATGAGTTGAAACTTCACCGAGATAGAAGGCAGACACAATGGAAATGTGTGAAAAATCGAAATGGCAAGGTTGTTAAGGTAACTCTATCTTGGTTATGTATTTAGGAAGCTTATTATGAGGTTGTGTAAATGGAAACTTAATAAACATACCTAGTCATTATGAAAAAAAAAATAAGATTAACTGCAAGATGCACGGATTTGCTGTCACTGTGTTGTAATGGAAATGAAGCAAGTGACAAACAGTACCCAACAGCCCCATATGACTAGCCCATGCCAATACAGAACATTAAAAAGTAATTTTAAGAAGTTGCCTTTTCACATTAACTTTGTGAAACCAGCTGACTTCATAATTTTGTAAATGAGAATTTAAATGAAAGTGTTCTCTCCATTGAGAGCGTGGGAAGAATGCTAACAGGGCTTTGCAATTCCTGCCATGACGTGCTTTCAGTGCACTTTTTTGCTTACTTAAATACATAGGTTCATGTTTACATATACTCACAAAACCTCAGACACCAAGGAAACTGGATAAAAAGAGAGATTCTTTATCATATCATACGATGGTTTATCAAAATATCATTGTCTGTGTGATTCACTAGTAGTCATGTATGTTTCTTTTCTTGCCAAAGTCATAACCTCCTTTGAATAAATTGTGTATTAGGGCCACACTTACCCTGGGCTGTACTGTGCTCTTAGCCCTTCCCTAGTTTTCTCAAACTCCCTGACGCTACAATTTCAGAAAAAGCAGAGAAAGTACATGGGTCATCCAAAAATTCTGTCAAGGTTGCAATGTTCATTGGTGGTAGTTAATGAGAAGGCTGAGGTGGAGACACCAACAGATGAGCATCTGACATAGCAACACAAAAGAAAGGCACACATAGGAGACTTTTTGTACTGGTAGAATGAATCTAAATTTATGGTTGCAATATAGGCTGCCAACTGCTAATGTAATGATATACAACACTGATCATTTTGGTTATCTTTGTAGTGAAAGAACCTAATGTATGTAGCAATCAACTCCAAAATTCACAAGCAAATGCTGAGACAGTTGGAAATATTTGGTCTTATCATGACACTACTGGAAGATTCTTGAGATGTCCATATTGTGTAGCTGCTTCCCTATTTTTGTGGGTGTTTTCTTCCAGGGCAAAAAAGAAAGAGGCACTTAACTAATTGGTCTAGGTACAAGACAACATTTTACATGTATCCTTAGCATCATTTGTTTCTATAACAAAGTATTCAAAGAATCTGAATTTTTCTTGACTTTCTGGTAAAGCTGGCAGCAACTAAGGATTGTTCTGAAAGTGACATAGTGCACTTCAAAAATAATTCAAAGATGAGTTCTATAATTTTAGCCTTACAAAGGAGAAATTATGTAATTTAATCCAGTATAGGCATTGCTGATTAAGAAGCTCCATATAAATTTGTTCAGTCTCCTCAGGTGTAAAATAAAATTAACCCTTTTGAATAAGAAAGTACCAGGACAATATTGTTCCTGTCACTACTTCTGTGGCTTCTCAACAAAGCAAAAAAGTTTTTGGGGGTTTTGTTGATTTTTGTTGATTTTTTTTTTTTAAATTATATGCTTTAAGTAAGCATTGATTGCAACTATTTGTTTAGTTACACTACTTTTTATTCAGTTATTCCTTACAGTCATAAAGTAAGCTGAAATAGCTATACTACTACTTATTCATTCAATACAGAAGTTCTTTATCTTCTTGTAATCATTGCTAATAATAATAATTATGTCAATCTGTTTTTTATAGAATATACATGATAAACTTTGACTTCATTGGAGGGAGATGAATACTACTTCCAGAATTAATGTAATTTCACCTTTTCTTGAAAATAAACTTATTTTCCTGTGAAGTCACATTGATTTATCAGAGTTCCTGTTCAGGCTTCCTTCAACATCAATGAACTGGGCTCCTTGAACAGCTCATGTACAATGAGGTAGTGGATAGCAGGTAATGTCTTTCATAAGCATCTTGGGTTAACTTGTGCGTCAGTCCTAAGAGAAGGTAATGGGTTAAATAGGCATCTGAACCATCATTCCCAAGAAAAATTTTGAACTGAGGATCAATTAGGGAGAACTGAAACATCTATAATAGCAATTCAACAAAACCAATATGAAACATTATTTTTGGTATCAGACTGTTTCATTTCCTCTGCATTGGTTGTCAAAGGATTCTAAAAAAGTAACCTGCACACAACAGTGTAGTCTTATGCCTTCTGGACTAGATCGGACTCATGGCTGACATCTCCTCACAGGCAGAAAAAAGGGATGACTATTTTGCCTTCATTGATATACAGAGCGCCTAATTTCTTTAGCCTTTGAATACGGGTTTCAGGCACCTAAAGTAAGCAAAATAAGATAATTGTGGAATTAAAATCTCCAAAATTTTATGAATCACATTTCTTTCTGTTTACATGTTCATACTTTCTGGAGAGCAGCAGTTTGGGCCTGAATCAAGTTCAGTCATATTTCTAAATAATTTACTACGTATTTTTCTTTTGAAATGTTTGACAAATACATATGTCTGTGATTCACTCATTTTATGCTGCTTGCCAAATAATATTTGTGTGTATTTGTCCATAATTCTTTCAAAGAATTGCACAAAATAGTTCGAATAATAAGTTCTATAAATAATATTAGTTGAAAAGGTAAATGACAGATGTGACTGATAGATTGTTTATCAAAATGTTTCCAGTATTCTCCACTTCTGACAATCCAGCCCAATAATTTGTGAATAGATTTAGAGTAGAATTATGTAAATAATTTTCAAAGTTCTTACTCCAGCTTCTATGGGCAATCCACTATTGATCACTGTAGAGAATGACCCAAACTTCAATAATATCTCAAACTGCTCTTCCATTACTCCATCAGTCTTTGGATTAGTGGCTTAGCGCAAGAGCTCAGGAAGGGCTTTCAATAGAGGCTGCTCTGAATCTCACCAGTGCATATCTTATTCCATTATCCATTGCTAATTTACATGCATATTTTAAATCAAAGTTGATCATTTCAGCTGAAAAGCAGTGTTCAATCAGATTAATTTGTCTTTTGAATACATTTATAAAAAGAATGGTGAATTAGCCAGCAATTACAGCATTTCTTTTCAAAATACTAGTAGCCCAGATGACCTGTGTATTGTTTCACTTTTTAAATTGCATATACAGAAATAAATAGTAATAGAGCTAAATATATCCAAGGTGTACTGATATTTAAAAAAAACGAGATGGGTAACTTTCATAGGTGTTTGCATTTTATGTTGGTTCCTACAAAAGACTGGCATGGGGGTAAGTTGAGTCAGACTATGCCATTTTATTTCTGCAAGGTCTTGCAGAATTTTAACAGCATCATTTTTGCTGTTCCACAGTCAATACACATTCACTCTTCTATTTTCTGACTCTGTGGTTTTGATAGGTTTCACTTCTCAGGGTTATGCATTTTTGTTATGTTAATGAACAGAGAATGCTCATACAGTTTTAAAATATCTTACTGAAAAATTCAAAAGGCAAAAACGAACTAGAAATAGTTGTAAATAACAAATTTATGTTTTAAAAGGTTTGCTGCAAAGAAACAATCTTGAATTTAAACTCTACTTGGCAAATTTATTTCACAACTTCAGTTGGTGCTGGAAGATAATGAAAAACAGTTTTTCTCACAGTATACAAAAATTGTTGATGTTCATAGTACTATCAGTTGCACAATGATCAGGCAAATGAGAATAATTACCTCAGAATATTATTTTGAGGCAGACATTATACCTTCTATGTGTACAGGTGACAAAATTAAAATAACAGTATCTAAAATATTTCAGTATTGATCCATAATTTTAGTAATTATGCTACACAGTCCTTTCTTTAGATACAGTTAGCCTATGTAAAACTACAAAAAAAGTGTTGTATTTCTAATTAATATTCAGAATTTCTGATCCTTATACTTATGTTCATTCAGACCATCTATTCTAGGGCCAGAATTGTAATAATTATAGCATTTTAGTTCAAGGTAATAATGAGGTGTTGCTGTACACTTCTATGGGAGAACTTCTCTTGGGCCGCATATCTCCGGGACACAGGGCCTACCCACCCTGGGGACAGTGATGCACAGACATCAATATGATGGATACAAAATGTCCATTTATTTAGCTGCGTCACACGCTTATATAGCTCTTGCGGTTCCTGTTCCTGCCACTCCTATGGGGAGGAGTCTATCTTTCCGTCACATCCCGTGATCTTCCGGTCACCGATCCCTGTCTATTCCCCTACAATGAGGGAATCAGATTACCCTATTCACTGTTGACATACCTTAGTTCCTTGTACGGTCAATGTAGAAAATGTGTGATGACCCAGGTTTCTAATAAAGAACTGAGTTAGAAGGAATGTATAGACGTTAACATGCATTATCATAATTTCACCGACAGTTAAAAAGATACAGCAAACAGGAGACATGTAGAAGGTGTCAGTCCATTATATGGCATTTTTAAACACCAGAGAAAGTAACTCTGAATACCTGAGACACCAGTTTTTCCCCAGGGTTGTGTGCACACACCCATAAAAGTAGGGGTTCTATTTTGGTTGTTATAAAGTGGAAATTCTCTGCCCAGACTCAATGTTTCTTTAGCTTCGGACACTGATAAAAGAACAGAAAATCTGCTGTCAGCCCCATCAATTTTCTTGTGTGTAAATATAACTATTTCTATTGGATTGTACAATACATTTGTGTTAGTAATTTTTATTTGTGATAGAAATCAGAAATCCATGTGGTTTATACTCATATCTATTTTGCAAGCCTGACTACAAAAGGAATGCGTGGAGCAGGAGACATTATACAGGAAGATAAAATATGAGAAAAAACCAAACAATTTTGCTCAGTGACAAGTTTTAGTTATATTTCTTGTCTTGGATACACAAGTGAGTAATATAATTATATATGTGTTGTGGAATTAAATGGTGGACCATGACTTTTTTTATAACATATGTATATGTACACATATATAGAACAGTATGTAAGTTCTAGATGGTACATAAACATAAAAGACTGTGTAATACATTTGCCATATATTTAATTACTGTGGCATACTTAATTATTGTGGTTGATTTAGGGTCCCTGTCAGGCAATAAAATAGGAAATCTGTTTATGTGGATTCGAAGGTCTTTGTCCTCGTCATTAAAGTCCAAGGTTTATCATTGCTGCATATTTCCTACTGTGGACTGTTAGACATGCTCAAGGAACACTCTGTATCATGTCTTTTGTCTTTCTTATCTGTGCTGGTTTTGGCTGAGAAGGAGCTAACTTTCTTCACTGTGGTGCCTGTGGTGGTCAGGGATCTTTCCGGCTTCCCATGCTCTGCCACGTCAGCAGGAGGCTGGGAGGGGCGGGGCCACAGCCGGGGCAGATGACCGGGCTGGCCAATGGGATGTTCATTCCGTACCACGTGACACCATGACCAGTGTATTAATGGGGGCAGTTGGCATGCGGGGAGGCAGTTGTGGCTTGGGGGCTGGTGTTGTTGGGTTGGTGGGCAGTGAGCGGCTGCGTCACGTGTGGGTTGTTTTGGTGGTTCATTCCCCTTCCCCCCCCTCCCCACCCCAGGTTTCGCACCTCACTGTTTTCCTTTCCATTGCATTTTTGTTGTTGTTTTATTTTAATTGTTAAACAGTTTTTATCTCAACCCACAAGTGTTACCCTTCTGATTCTCTCCCCCGTCCCACCGGTGGGGGAGTGAGCGAGCGGCTGCATGGGGCTGAGCTGCCGGCTAAACCACGACACTGTTAAATTGAAAACATCTTGTCAAAACTCACAATAGTCCCGCTGTCAAATTCACAATGAATATGTAGGTCCCGTGCTTGCTTTTACTTTTGCAGTAATGGAAAGAAAACAAGTCTTTGTGTTTTTGGCCAGCCTGAATGTGCCAGAAAAACTCTTGTGTTGGGCAGTGACCATTTCACAGAATGACTTCTGATCCAGTTAAAGTTGCACAGGAGGGACTGATGTGTCAACTGATCATGTGATTTTAAATAAAATTATCTGCAGAACAAGGAAGATCCTTATCTGACACACACCACACCTCTGCCACCCCCTAGTTTATCCCCTTTGCCCAGTGACTCCTGTCCAGGACACATAGCAGAAACATCTCACCTGTAGCAGAGGTACCTACATTCTTTACCTATGTTAACCAAATCCCAGGTGTAAGCGAACTTTAAGATGTCTTTGTAGTGTCTTATCTAAAATATTACTGCTCAAGTGACTGAGCAGTATACTATCAAATTATCGATTATATAAGTATACATAAATGCAGTTATACAATTTTAACTTGCTTATATAGAAATAGGTTACTAACACAATGTCATCAAGCTGAAAGTAAGATTTTCAGAAATTTGGAAAAAAATATGTTTGCTTTTTTTCTTTTTCTATTGCTTTGGAGTACAGGTTCCTCTATGCTAAATCATAAGTTGAGCAACTTCAATATTTTTTCTGTTGCAGTATTTCCAAAGTTTTTTGTTCATGAAAAAGACATCCATCTCTCTCAGATTCATATGGTTGGGCACCTTTTGTCATACACGAAGAGACTCTGCAAGCAGGATGTTTACAACTTAGAAGTACAAAGCAATTATCTGTATTTAAACCACAAACAAAAGATAGCTAAGATTTAAAATTTTACCAGGCTAAAATTTTCACCACTCTCAATAAGAAACCCAAGGAATCTCTGTAAGTGAGGTAGGTATCAGTCAGGAGGGGAAGATTCAGCCGTTGTTTCTCCCTGCTGAGTCGCCTTCTTGCACTTCAGATTTCTCTAGAATTTTATCGCTTTACCTGTTGATGCTTCTTGCCTTGAATTTCTGAGCTAGTATGAGTTCCTGTCTCAATAATACTACTTCCATCAGTATTATTATTTTTAATATTGTGCATGGTTGTACAGTAAAAACTTTCTTACAGCTTTCTGGAATTTAGTAATTTCTTTATCCACCTCTTTCCCTTCAAGCTCTATAACTTTACAGTTTTACCAGCATCCTGAGGCTACCCATCACGTACATAGACTGCATGAATATGACTTGACTCACATGATAATTTGAGAAAGAGCTTTTCGCAGCCTTTTTCCAACCCCAGACTTTGGTATCATGGTAAGGCAATTCTACCTTGAAGTTCTGGATACTCTGTTCTGGAAGCTCTGTCATTTTTGCATCTTGCTGGTAAGGATTGAGTATAAATATTTGTTCTGTGATTCTGTTCTCCTGAGAGACTGTTTTGGTATGTATTTGTTTTGAATAATCCTGGTTCAACCATTGTAAGTATATGACAATTGATTTATTGAGAATTAAGTTCAATAGGTTGTCACCAGTTTCTTTTTTGTTTGAATTTGCACTAATATTGGTGTTTCTAGTCTGCAGAAATGGTTGGGTGTTGGAGGGAATGCTCAAGTCCAAAACAGCTTTCAATGCCTGCTAGCAGCAGCACTCTCAGGACTGATTCTAGTTTGACCTGATAGGATCTGATTTATACAGTGCTTTGAATATCCTTGAAAACACAGCTTAGAATAAGGACAGACCCTAGTATCCTGTACAGGCATGAACCAGAGAGAGCAAGAATAAAAGGACTGGGCCATGCATGATTGATCCAAATTTCAAAACTGAAATTGATTCTCATTTCCATACATGCTTTCTTTCCCCTGCTATATACTTTTCACTAATGCTGAAAAGCAAAATAGTTTTGTTTGAGATCTGTGAAAAAGGTTCTGTGTCTTAACTGTATGTAGTCTTAACTTAGTGCAACCAGATTTCAGTAAGTGGGCCATTTGCTTTTGATAATTGACACCTCTATTTTTCAGCTTATAGATGTTATTTGCTCAGGTTGAGCGCTTTTTATATAGGAGTTCTAGGATTCTTGTACTAGACTATGTAATGCATTACATAGAAGGGGTATATGAATAATCTCTGCTTTTACTGAACAGTGAAAACAACCTGGGAACAAGACTGTATTTCAACAACATTGCTGTCTTTGGAAAATGCTTTAGGCAACACACTTACCAACCCATATAGTGTTCTACACGTGAAGATTTTATAATAAGAACATCCAATGAGAATTGTTTATTAGTAGTAAATTTACTTTACAATCAAGGATAGAGACATTAGACATAAAAAAGCAAGCAAAAAAAGGACAACTGAAAATATGAAAAATTCTGCATTCGTTTTTTTGGGTTGGTTTACTATGATAAAAGTATAACAAAGCTATAATAATACACTGTAAAACTTAAAATACTATTTTTGAAGGACAAAATTTCTACTTCTACTCTATTTATTACTCTGTAAAGATCTAGTAGTAACTTATATCTGAATATTGGATTAAACCCATTAATTTTAATAGTTTAAAAATTAGCTTTTTATAAGCAATTATTTTACTGCTAACATATTAATAGGATAAAATTGAATACTGTCTTACTGGTTTCTTCACTCCCAAAGTTGAAGATCAGATTTAGTTTAATTTTTCTTGTATTTATGACTAGATAAAATTAAATTAACAATTAAATGAACAGCTTTTTAGGTTTCTGATTATTACAATCGTGGAAGACCTTTAATATTATTTGAAGCAGATTCTATTATTTGGAAATAATGAAACATTGAAAACATGGGGTTTAATTATTTCAGAAAAAGAAGAATGAAGGAGCCAAACAATACAAAAAAGGAAATTGCATGAACTTAACAGATATAAGTGTGAATGGGAAAGAAAGTAATTAAAACCAGATGCAAACTTCAGCCAGCTCACAAGAGATTTATGTAATAAGCAATAGTAGACAGGGAAACAAAAAAAAAAGGCAGCGTAAAGAGGCTCCTTTTAACTACCTGGTAGTGAAGGTGGTTCTGAAGCAGTTACTTTAGTGGAGGCAAGTTCAGACCACATTGATATCCTACAGCACACGAACTCAACAAACAATCAAGCGTCAGCAGCTACATGAGCCTTAGGAATACTTTGTTCTTTTTGAAAAGTAGCTGCAGGGACATCATTCAGCAGAGAAAAACTGGAAAATTGCATAATCAAAAATGTGAACACAGACAGATGTCCCAAAGAAGAAAATCAGAATACAGCCTTCCCAAGCGCATGCACATGAGCAGTAAGTTAGTACTTCTTCCTCTCTCCATTTTCCAATGTTTTTCAGTTTATTATCTACCTCCTCTTATATTCATAATATTACTACAATATTTTTACGATACTGGCTGTATTTTAGCAATGCAATTTATCAGGTGCAAAGCATCTTTTGTCTGCTGTTCAGTGTACACTCACTCATTATTCCCCAAACAATTGCATGTAATACTATTTAGTCATTTTACTCATCATTATATTTGGGCAGGAATGGTTTTCTCCAAAGCACCATTTACCACTGGGTTTCTCATAATGAAATACTAAAAAGCACTACCTAATACCACTAAAACTCACTGTATGGTGACTAGCCACAGTAATAATGTGATTACTCTGTTATAACTCAACTCTTAACTCAAGAACTTTGCTGCAGCAAAAGCATGCCTTGCTGTTGTAAATAATTTTATTTTCCCATTATTGGTTTATTCAGTCTCTCTTAGACTGGAAAACCTGAAAACATACTACATTATCTAAAGAATTATGTAAAGATTACTTTAATGAACGGGTATACTGTTCAGCTCTATGGTATTCAGAGAGGCAGTGACCAGATACATTCAAAAGGTATTTGATGCTCTACAAGAATCTACATCTCTAACTAGATTTACAGAATGGTATATGTATGTCTGTAATTCCAGGGTAAAAAAAAAAAAAAGAAAAATTTTTTTTGGATCTAAGCAGTTCTCTGGCTTCCAACAAGGTTTTGTAACACCTCAGGGATACCAAATATTATTTTCCTATCTAAATTCAGAAATTCTCTACTGTTTAGAGACCTAAAAGCCTTAAGGTCAAAATATTATGCATAGATATTTTATTGAAAACTTCATCTGTTTAGTGATCTCCCAGGCATGAAAATTTTTTTCTTTGACTTTTATTCTGGCTGTGGGAAAATTCTGCAGCACAGGACATTCAATCCACTCTAGCAGAGACTGGCCCTCTGAGCCAGATTTTCTGAAAAGGAATTGTGAGAAATTTTCTGAGAAAGTCTCAGAACGGAGAAACTAATATACGAAGTATAAGGCACAATTATCTTATAATATTTTTTTTTTAATTAAAATCTGGAAAAAGATAGATTATTTTATTTCATGTCTGGTCCTGATGGTGATATTTATTTCCTTGTTACATACACATGCAAATATGACAGACAGAGTATACACATGCTGTGAATATTATTTTAAGCTTTAAAAGTCAAAAGCTCAGTCTTCAGGAAATGCCAGGAATATGGATGTTTTTGCAACTTTCTTTTAACTCCACTGTCCATATGTTTAAGAAACAGATTTTCATTGCACAGCAATATGATATTTTTCTATGGGACCTGTGTTCACTGTATGGGATGAATAAAGCTCATTTACTAAACAGCAATATAGTGTTTTGAGTTTTCTCCATCCCATATTTAGAGCACAGTATAAGACCTACTGTGAAAATGGAATTATTAATTTTCTCATGTTTTTGTTTTTTCTTGTTCCTTACCTGTATAACATCTGAGTGCTTCAAAAATAGTAACGTATTTAACACTAAACCGTGCTTTTAGAGATACACAGTAAAAGCACAGTAAGATTGTCTAAAGTCCCCATGGAAATTGCATGCCCAAATTGAGAAATGTAGGGACCTGATTCTTACAGAAGCTAGGTTTATATAAGCACTTTATATATTCAAAGAACAACTTTCACTGATTTTAGATGCATCTCTTGAGTACTCAGTCCTTATGCTGGTGAGAATTCAAAGTATAAAACCAAATACCCCAAAATGAAAACCACATAAATAGTGACCAACTACAACTGATATCAGACATGATCTGATGTGGAAATACAGATACTGACTTTAATCCCACAGGCATCCTTCCACCATGGTAAACATTAGGTCCCCCCTTTTTCTTTTTGATGGTTTCTGTCTCATTCAAACTCAAGTTCAAATAGCTGTAAGAAATGAAGTTGAGTCCTATAGATAAATGCATACTGCAGTGCCTTTTTTAACCCTTACAGCCCCTCCATTCATTTGTTCCAACAGGTTTTTTGTCTCAAATGTTTTCCTCTGCAATTTTCTTCCTGTTTTCTTCTGTGCCTTGTCTTGGTTGTCTTATTCTCAAGCAGTCAGTCCCTACAACAGCTAGACAGAAATCCATCTTCTGGTTTTCAGGGTCAATTGCATGGCATACTGCGTCTGTATAGCTAAACTCTATTGCAGACAGACAGGGTTGTTTTGTCCATCCTGCTTGTTGGAAACAGTCAAAAGTTTGTACTATTGCTGCCAAACCTGTCTAGGAGCATAGCAAGCAATATTGTGTCAGGAAGTGTTCTAAAAATTAAACAGGATGAATAAACATGGAGCAGAACTCAGGTCTGCCTTGGCTCTGTTTAGTCTACATGGACATGTTCCAATTGCAGTCAGATTTTTCATCCTGATCTTCTTTTCCCTTATGCCTTATTATCATCTGCCCACCTTCTTATCCCCAAACTTTGACACAGGGTTGTTCTTTTTTTTTTCTTGCCCTTTCAGTTCCAGTCCCCCTCTTTATAGCTCCCTAGTCATTTCATCTATTTGTTATTGTCTCCAATTGCACTGCCAATCATAAATGACGACCAGTGGATGACACTACTAAGCTTTCTTAATGAGTTCATTGTCTAATCCCAGGGAAATCTCACAGGAGCTCCTCCCTGATCAACGCCAGTTCTTCTGAAACCTGGTTGCAGTCAGATCTGTCTTCTTTTCCTGCCCCATCTTCACCTGCTTGTCAGTCTCCTTGGCCCTTCAGGCCCAGTCTTCTAAAGCTTCCCAAGTAATCTTCATCTTCTTTCAAGTAACCTTCATCTTCTTTCACATCCTCTTTAACCACCTGGCTTCCATTTTGCAGATTTCTTGCAATAACCAGTCCCTATTATTCCACCCCAACTCCAGTCTCAGTTTTCCTCTCAATACCCATGTCCATGTCTCCATTTATTCCCTACATAAATTCTACACAAATTCGAGTTCCAGAAGATAAGAAAAAATGGCATGGTTGAGAAGCAGAGAATGTAGGACCTCCCTTTCAGTGAAAAATCCATACTTAAGTTGGTTTAAAATTATCTTGTAAGCGCACCCTGAGAAATTTAATTTGCTTTCAAAGGATGATGAAGATGAAGAACAGATTTTTTATTTTCTTATCCTCTTCCTGCTATGCACCCTAATATAAAAGTCTTTGAAGCAGTCATCTTTTAGAAGAAAACTTTTCTTCATATTTTTTAATTAAACATGGTGGATTTTCTCTCTTGGAATCTGTTACTATCTATAGCTGTAAGGCAAAGTTAGTTTGGTGATAAAATTCGAAAAGGTCTGTTTTTCAGTCTTTCTGTAGCCTCCTTAACGTAACCCAAGAATGTAATGGGAATTTAAATTGAGAAAATAAATTTAACAAACAGCACAGAAATGCTCTTTTGCAAATCAAGAGTAAATAACATTCATGAAAAGAGAATCTGGCCCTTGTGGAGTGATTATTAGTGGAACAGCAATTTTAAATTAGAAATTAAAATTAAAATTAGAAAAGCTTTGATATCACCTCTATGTTTTTGACCCATTAGTAGAGTAAAATATTCTCTGAGAACACAGTTCCCAGGCTGCTGTATAAGTCCTCCTCCCTTCTTCTCTGGAGGCCAGTGATATAAAGACCAGCATGGGTTAATTGGAAATCTAGCCCTTTGTTTATTTTGTCGGCTATGCTACTTTTCTGTTGTTTTTTTTTTTCTCTAGAGTCTAACAGCAGACAACTTTTTTTTTTTTTTTTTTAATGGCATGAAAAACAATATCCACTGTTTACATTCCTCAACTGTTAGAAATGTGGCTTTATAAAGTGGTAAGGAAGTTCTTAAAACATGTTACTTTGGTGCTGCATGTGCAAGACCACTAAAAGAAATCATTGGTGGTTCAGACCTGTGAATCTACAGAGATGTAGGACAGCTGTGTCTTCAACAGAGCATTTCAGCTGCAAACATCTTTCATTTGTCTTCCCATTTCTCTGCTGTACAGCTGGGAATGGGCTGGGGAGCTGCTTTTCTTCCTTGCCTCTTAATTTGCACCAGAGAGGATGCTGATTTTTGCTTTTTTTTTTAATTTCTCCAATTCATTCTAGCGTCCTCAAGGGAAAAAATTAAATAATATGATACCTTAAGTTTTCCTATTGAAATTCTTTTGTTCTTTCTTTTTCCTGGTTTTAGGCATGAGTGCTATAATGTGTAGGGAAACTTTCTGCTATCTCTTGTGGCTAATCTAGGTAGGAGCTTAATCTTTCTTTGAGTGGCGGGAGGTGTATGTTGGTTCTCTAGAAACTGATTAGCAGAAAGCCTTGATGTGATGCTGTGTTGTCCGGCTTCTCTGATTTAGGGTAGTGCTGTACTGGAGATATTTGTGCTCCATGGTCAAGGGTGTTGCTGAGTTTATTATTCCAATGAACATGCTCTTTTCATGATCTTCTGGCACATTTTATCTGTGTTTTGTACTTAAGAAAAAAACACACCTGGTTTATCTCTCTCATCTCCCTTAAATAACTAAGAATTCCCAGTAATAAGGCCATAAAACCCATGCAAATTCTTGGCTTATCAAAAATA
Organism: Phalacrocorax carbo; assembly: GCF_963921805.1. Taxonomy (NCBI): domain Eukaryota; kingdom Metazoa; phylum Chordata; class Aves; order Suliformes; family Phalacrocoracidae; genus Phalacrocorax; species Phalacrocorax carbo. The sequence goes on from NC_087515.1 coordinate 105,441,044, forward strand.
GAAAATAAATTAATTAAACCAATACTTCAACACAGATTTCATTTTGAGAGATTACCAGATCATCACAATGCTTTTTTTACTGGGACCTTCCAAAATGGGGGATTTGCTAAGGCATAACACGTAACACACAACATGCGGTTTGCTAGCCCAGAACTTGGAAAATTAATGAAAAAAGCTGTAATCTCAGAATTGCCAAACCAAGTGTAAAATTGTGTGCCAATCACCCTATTTTCTTGCCAGCATCACATGAAACTATTGCAGTATTGCAACTACCACAGCTTGTGAAATGGAATCTACTCTTAATATCTTCAGCTGTAGACATGCCCTGCCTGCATTCATATTCCCTCTAGTTCTGTGGCATGAAACACCGGCGCTGGGGACAACAGCTACTAACTCCTATTTTTTTTTCATTTTCAACAGTCCAGAATGATATGAAAATACAGAGGGACTAAGGCTTCAGCAGATTGATTCAGATTCGGTGATACAAAATTAAAAGCGTGTACAGTTGCACATGCATGTAATAAATTATTTGCCTGATAGCAGTCACCATTGGATCCCTGAAGTTTTAGAACAAATGCAAATGCCAAAACCACTATAATTTTAAAGGCAAAAAGCCCTAATGTCAATACTGGGAATATGTACAAATACAATAGTTTTATGGTGATCTGAAAATAAAAACCAAAAATCTTTGACACATACAGTCAAGAGGAAAAATACGTATTTAGGGTTTTTTTAAATTCCTTTTGAGCCATTTTTTTAACAATAATTGCTGTTTTCTTAAGCCACTACTATCCACTGTATAGTATTGCAAATCTTAATTTTTAAATAATAGTGTCAGTTGTTTTCATGCAATCTTCATGCAAATACTTAAAGCCATGTAGATGTGTACAATATTTTTTTTTTCAGTTTTAAAGAATGGCAAAAATTCAGACTTCAGGAAATATTCATAAATATGTACAGTAGAGAAAAGATGAAAGATTTTTCCAAGAAAAGTTTTTTCTAATACTGCTTGGGTTACAGTATATAAGTAGGAATTGCAGTTCCAACTTAGAAAAGAAATAAAGCATGCAGTAAAATATGAAAGAAACCCTCAAATTTTATTGGTTTATTATTTCTTGTATAAATCTTGCTATCAGAGCAAATTGAGAACGATTCAGTCATCTCAGGCTTGCAGAGCATGTAGAGGTATTATTGGTCTTCTCATAAATCTCAATATTCAGTTCTAAATATAAAATAGAAAATATTAACAGAGGTTGGTATAATTCCTACCAATATAAGGGGTTCATCACATAGAATTACTGCACCCCAAAAGCTAAACCCATTAAGTCATTTAAATAAAATATTTGTTTGATTAATGATCAAAATAATTTTATAAACAAACTAATATGATTCACAGAGAAGAAGAGATCAACAACTTGACCTTTAAGAAGGTATTCCTTTAGGAATTAGTGATGGAACTTATTTTTCTAGAAATAAAATTTTGAAGGGGCGTGATTGTTCCAAAGAAAATTGTTGTGGTTCAGCCCCAGTCAGCAAACACCACACAGCCGCTTGCTCACTCCCCCCACTGCTGTGGGATGGGGCAGAGAATCAGAAGGGCCAAAGTAAGAAAACTTGTGGGATGAGATAAGAACAGTTGAATAATAGTAATAATATAATGAAAAGGAAAATAATGAGAGAGGTGAAAACCTCGGGATGAGGGAAAAAAAAACCAAACATGTTTGGGCCTTAAGTCATGGCCTCAGGCTGCATCAGGGGAGGTTTAGATTGGATATTAGGAAAAATTTCTTCACTGAAAGAGTGGTCAGGCATTTGCAACAGGCTGCCCAGAGAGGTGGTGGAGTCGCCATCCCTGGAGGTGTTCAAAAAACCTGTAGATGTGGCACTTCAGGGCATGGTTTAGAAGGCATGGTAGTGTTGGGTTGATGTTTGGACTTGATGGTCCTAGAGGTCTTTTCCAACCTTAATAATTCTATTCGATGATTCTAAGTGATGCAACCACTCAGCATTTGCCTACTGACACTGCTCGTCCCCAAGCTGCAATTGCTGCTTCCCCCAGCCAACTCCCCCCAGTTTATATACTAGGCATACTGTCTTATGATATAGAATATCCCTTTGGCCAGTTTGGATCAGCTGTCTTGGCTGTGCCCCCTCCCCTCCCGGTTTATTGTGCACCTGGCAGAGCATGGGAAGCTGGAAAAGTCCTTGACTAATATAAGCACTACCCAACAACAACTAAAATGTCAGGGTGTTATGAATATTATTCTCATACTAAGTCCAAAACACAGCACTATACCAGCTACAGCAAAGAAAATTATCCCACCTAAAACCATGACAGAAACCAAGACAGAATTTCTGATAGAGATAGAATATAGACATACACCTTGAATTTATACTTTTGTGTCAGATATGCAGGAGCCAGATTCACATTATTTTTCTGATTCAAATATGTTTAAACTTGTATCTCTCATATCCTTACATAATACCTTCATGGCATCATAGCTCCCTTCCTGATTTTTTTCATTTGACAGTTCTCACATTAATTCTCCCCACAGGAAGAAGTAAAGAAAAAAGCTAGATGATTTTATCAAAATTGAATTATTCGTTTTCTACCAGACTTGTTCAATGGAAGTCTTTCCTGGTAATGAATTATACTAGGTAAAAAAAAAACCCACCTTGTCTGCACACCCACAAGGAACACAGAAAGATGGTGGTGGGTGTTGAGCCAAACAACACTCTGCCCTGGCTGGCCCCAAGTCCATCTCAGGAGCCATCAGTCCATCAGAGGACCATCTTTGCAAGCCCAGAGAAGAACAGAGGCACAAAAGGCTGGTGGAGAATAGAAATTAATGACTCAGAAGAAGGCACGCTCTATCCAGGTTCCTGCCAGGGCTGTCCCAGGACAGCCTCAGCCCCAATGTACTGACATGCAACCTATCAAGATAAGCCAAGAGGAGAGACTCTCTGGATCACCATTTGGACTGAGGAGTTGGTCACTGCCTATGAACACGTTATGGAAAGCAGGGGAAGAGCATTTTGGAATGACATAAGACTTACTAAGAGATGTTTAAAGGAGGAACCAAAGATGGGGAAAGGGACAGATAAAGGTAGTTTGGGGGAGAAGCAAGTATGGCAAAATAGAAGCATAAAGGGATAAAAAAGGTGAGTCACTTGTAGAAAGCAATGGTCAATGTTCTTCTCTGGCCATGCCCTGTGCCTGATCAGCACATATTGTACTGTCTTCTGCTTAAATTCCATTCCTGACTCATGTCTTGGGTGAGGGACTCTCAATTCAGGGTTCATCTGTGTGTGTGTGGATTTGAGTGTCAGCCCTGGTGTGGGACTAGGGTTGGAGCCCATGTGCCTGTGGTGCAGCAACTGGATTGAGTGCAGGTGTGTGACTGAGTGTAAGTCCTTGTGAAGGTGACATGGCCTGGGAGCCAGAGGAGTGTGTGTCTCCCAGGGCAAGACCACAGGAGAAGATGGCTTTTGGAGGGCTGGGGTGTCCCAGATATCTCTGGAGAGACCATAGAGTCTGGGAAACAACCACAACCTGCTTGTATGTACATGTGTGTTTGTGTCTAGGTATCTCTAGGTGTGAGACACCTGGGGAAAGTGAAGATCCAGGACCAGCTCGTGGATGGATTGTGTGTCCAGGACCAGCTACTAAGGGATCTGTAATGTATGTGTGTGTGTGCTTGTAGTGGGTTGTGGCAGAATGCGGAAGTGAATAACAGGCTCTCCACCGGCAGCTGACATGGAGTTGCAGCCTCTGGGGCTTACATGCCCAGGTGCCAACAACTGGAGATACTGGGAACCAGGGGCAGCTGCTGGGAGGATCAAGTGTCTGAACCCAGCATCTGCAGGGATCCATACTGTACGTACATGCATTTCATACCAACAGACCTTCACCCTGATCAGCTAGAAAGAGAAATAAGATGAGGTCATTGGTGTTTGTGTTGATGTGAGTGCTGAGCGTGTCTGTCTATGTTGACCTCTGTGGTCAGCTTTGGGTATATACTCATGTGTTGCATACATGTGTTTGTATGTGGACCTACTGATAAAACATGCTCAGCCTTACTGTTGGTTGGAACTGGGTCACACAGCTGCAGTAGCCTCTGCTCTATCAAGCTACTGATTTGCTCTCCCCTTAACTAATTATACTGAGTTAAGAATCAAATTGTACATGTTTGGCATCAAAAATTCATCTAGGTATCTCCCATAATTTGGGGTAAATCTAAGAAATAAACCCAAAAATAAATGTATGAATTGAATGTAAATCAGTCCATTGCATGAAAATTAGTCCTTCATTTACTCAGAGAACACATTATCTTTAGGCTGTTGCTCAAAGAATTACCTCTTTGCACATTTTTATCCTTAATTTACTATAAGCACTGGTATGTGCCCAGCATTTCAATGAGCTAGTTCAGGGATGTAAACCAGTACTGAACAGTTGGGTCTCTAAAGACCTCTGCTTTCTGCTGGGTTAGCCCTACCATTATATCTGATCATGCTGAGGTAAGACGAGCATGAGGACTGTCACAAGCCATGTGGAAGGAGCTCATGGAGGAAAAAAAAACAGGCAGCTTGCAGCAGCAACTAAACATTGCCTCAGCATTGCTACAATGCAAATGGTAGGCAGAAAATTTTCTACTTTTTATTCTTGTAAACAGAAACTATTTAACTTTTTTTCTTGAACAGAAATGTTCTTCTGTCTCAGTTCAGTTCTTATTATCTTTTGCAACTACAGAAATTGTCTTCTACAAGCATTTAGGTCAATAACATTGGTCATGCCCCTTTACCAGCTATCCTGCCCACTACTGTTGCCACAAGAACTGGGGCTTTTTTGTGACCAAGGTGAATGTGGAGTACAGGGACAAGACCACTAGAAGTCTTTCCTAAGAACATGTATTGTATACAAGTATAGCTCAACATGATAAGCTCTAAGGGAGCTGCTAGTTTATGCTGGGGATTAATACACCTCCTACACATATAGCTTTTAGATGCCTTTTCTACTACATCTTCACTTAGTAATCTCTTTTACTATGTGGTAATTTTGAGTTAGAAGAGAAACAAATGACATTAGAAACAACCAAAATGCAAAATTTTCAGCAATAATTGCTGTTATGTATTCAGAACCTCTTACTTCTCAATTCTCTTATCTACTCTTGTAATTCATTAATAAAAAGTAAATAATTCTAAGAGCAGGTGAAGTAGGAAAAAAGATGGTGATATTAAATTAGGAAAGTAAACCATTTAAAGTATTTCATATATATATTTATTGAAAAACCTATATATGCCACTGATACTTCTTTGATTGTCTTCCTTCTCTGTATTTTTCAGTTGCAGTTTATTTGGGTTGGAAATTGTAGTATTAATAAATCATTATGGCAGAAGTAATTTTGAATGAGATCTGAGAAATATCATAGCATGGATCTTAGGAGATCACCTTGTCCTTCAGTCTGCTCCAAGGCAGTATTAGCACTTCTCCTGACAGACATTTTTGTTTAACCTTTTCTTAAAGACTTCAGTGATAGACCTCCCAAGGCAATCTATTTCCATGCTTTATAAGCCTCACCATTGGATATATTTCCTAATCTGATGCCTTCTTTCTGCAATTTTTTCCCTTCTTTTTTGCCACGGTGTTAATGAAATATTATCTGCCCTCAGTCCTTTCTCCTTCAGGCTAGCCATTTTAATTTTTTATGCTTTTCTTTTCTCCAAAGTCTTACTATTTTAGACTTTTGATGAATATCAGCGATTGAGAGACTTTAGATATCTGATCAACCTTTACCTGGTTTATAGCTTTCAGTAAATGCAATACCTGCAACTGATCACAAACCTCCATAAGAGGGCTTAATGATGCCAGAAGAAAGTATAAGGGCTTGCAGACTATGCTTTTGTTTATTCATTTTGGTATGATTACCATTAGTCTCAATAGTACCGTACATGAATACAACACATAGACATACTATTTATCCTAAGTTTAGCTTGTGATCCCCTGTAACCTCCTTTACTCAGACTTGATAATGCAGTTGACCTGTATTGCTGCAGATAATTACTTCTGCTTATAGTGACAAACCTTGCAGTTGTGTGTATTAGATCACTTTATTTCAAGTTTATTTCTTCAATTTCTTAGGACTGCTTTGCATTCTGATTGGGTTTTCCAGTGCCTTTGCAGCCCCTCCTAGCCTAGCTTCATCTGGCATACCCTATATTTCATCACTCAGGTAATTTGTGAAATTATCATCATACCTTAATGAGGCATATAAGCTGCAGGACAAAGAATTTTAGTAATGATTGTAGCTGTGATATTTTTATTACAAACTCAATTAGCAGTGCTGCATGGGTATCCAATATTTGGTGGATTCACCCCAGCATAGCTAAGCACAAGGTACAGACATCCTGCATTCTTATTCATGCAGAGAAATATAAATAGGAAGATCAATGGGAGTGTGAGGTTAGGATGTTGGTAAAAAGAAAAATGCTACAAAAAGCAAACAAATATTTTTAGACAAAAAAACAAATAGTATTTTGACCAACTTAAAGTTTTGAGCTTGATCTGGCTGCACAGTACATCTAAAGTTAACTGAAAAAAACACCAAAACTGTTTTATAAGCTTGCTTTCAGCTTTGCTTTCAGTCTAGAAACTTTCATCAGTTTTTTGGGTTGCATCAGACTCCAAACAGCCATAACTGGCTCTATATGAAAAGTGTTTTTTTTTTTTCTTATTTTGTTTTACTACCTGTCGTGGTTTACCCGGCAGCTCAGCCCCACACAGCCGCTCGCTCACTCCCCCACCGGTAGATGGGGGAGAGAATCAGAAGGGTAACGCTCATGGGTTGGGATAAGAACAGTTTAATAATTAAAATTAAAACAAACAACAACAGAAATGAAATGTAAAGGAGAACGAGAGGTGCAAAACCCCGGGGCAGGGCGGAACGGACCGCCGAAACAAACCGCACACACCACAGCCACTCGCCACCCGCCGACCCGACGCCGTGCCACTCCCGAGCCGCAACTGCCCCCCCTTCATATAGTGGTCACGGTGTCACGTGGTACGGAATGAACCTGCCATTGGCCAGTCGGGGTCAGCCGCCCCCGCCATGGCCCCGCCCCTCCCAGCCCACCCCCCCCCCGCCACGCAGCAGAGCGCGGGAAGCTGGAAAGGCAGCCGACCCCCACAGTGAGGAGAATTAACCCCTTCTCAGCCAAAACCAGCACACTACCTTAGATACTCAGTCGTGTCTGCTATGCTTCTGATTGCTTATATCCTTTCTTAATGAGATCTCTTGTATGGCTTGTGGTGTTTGCTGAAAGCTTCTCTCACTTGACCATACATAGCAGACCCTCAAGAAGGAGTCACCATCTCCTTCTTCAGAAGAAGCTTCTACCTAACCCTGACAGCAGAAGTCAGCAAAAGGCAACTAGGAGCAATCTCTCAGCAGCCTGCACAGCCCTATATTCCTTTAACCTTCTGGGCACTCAAGAGGTTGTTTGGGAAGGTGAGGAGTAAAATTTCATCTTTTCATCAGTTCAGACAGCATTCAGTCCAGGCTTAAAGAGCTAAGGCATCCAAGACATGAACAGGGAGCTGGCAGATACAATCAAGGATATATGGGATACCTGTGATTTTCTTGAGTATGACTGGAGATCAGGAAGAAAACTGTGGCACTAGATGCCTCTGTTTAGGTACTGGAATTCCACCCAGGTTGTCTTAGTATGCCAGTTTCTAGTCATCTTAGACTGTTGTGTGAGGAACCCTCTGTCAGTCACTTAAAATGGCTTATTTCTTATTAAAGAAAAATACAGATAAATATTTATTTAGAATATCCAAAGTATACAGTAGAATTAAAAATATTAATATAACCTGAAAGGAATTAAAAACTAAACTAATTTACACCAACATTAAATTTGAAATATGACTCTCTTTTTTGCTGTATACATAATTTTACTTTGTGTCGAAATGTTCCTGATACACAAAGCTCATATATCTTAAGTCTTATCTCTTTGGAGATAAAATGTCAGATCAGAGATCAACTTTTGTGTTGGATATATTGATTCATACCTTCATGTCTCAGAAAGGAATAACACTCCCTTACCTTTGTGAGTTTGTCTTCACTGTTCAATATGAAGTGTCTAGAATATATTTTTTATATATATGGATGTTGCCAAAACACTTGATCTAGATGTTTAAAGGGATAAATGTGCAGAGCTCATTACTAGCTTTTGACTGAGAACATGCATGATGCTAATCAGCATTTATGGGGTGATAAAAGCTTTAGAGTGTTGTTGCTCTCCATCCAACTATTTTTTTTTCTCTAGAGGTACCATAATACACTCTTACTGAAATATTCTTGACTGAAATTCTTAACTTCTGACATACCTAATATTTTCTACAATGATTCTAGGATGTTATTTAGAAATCCAAGAGATTTGTTTGCTCTGCTACATCCATATTAGTTTGATAGTGGATCTGTATCCTTTTTGTTCGTTACAGGTCACCATCTTCTGAAACATTTTTAAAAATATATAAATGTCTTCAAGTGGAATTTCACAGATCAATAGTAATTTTGGATGCTCAGGGCTTTTTTGGATGTCCAAGTAAGAACTTAAAAAAAAAAAAAAAAATTCAGTTTTCATACTGTCTGTTTTCAGCTGTTTAGCTTAGATCTTTGGATAGATTCACCAATCTATCTGTTGAATGCATTTATAATGAAGAGAGTAGGATTATATTTCCTTGTACTGTAAGGAATTTTCATTCTTCATGAAGGTTTCTAAGGATTTACTTTTTCTGACATGCCAAGTCATAAATGACATTTGTTTTTGAAATAGGATAACTTGAAAGGTGTTGCTAGTGAAATAGGGTGCTGTTTCTTTGAGATTCCATTTAATACTGGGTTTTATTCTGCATGATGGCTTGAAGCCATAGGTGAATTAGTATTTCTGACCTCAAAGGAGATTGCATGTTTACCTGACTGTGAAGTCCAGTACTTCAAGCTTGGTCTTTGGTAAAATTTGCTTTTAAATGACAATAGGGGATGGATAGTTCTGTTTAGTGGGTACACTTTTATGTAATTGTATTAATATTTTTCCATTATTACTCTTGTCCAAATCCCTTTTAAAACTTATCGAAAAATGAAATTCTGGTTTAAAAGTAAACAGTTCCTTTAAGATCATGAGATTATTTCTGCTGATTTTAGGAGTGAGTTAATTCAAGGCATTTTTTGGAAAGCCAGGTACAAAATTAACCATAAAGCAAATACTATCACTCATACTGTGCACTGATCATCATTCTGATTAAATGGAAAGTTGAATGCTAATTACTCTGTAAAAGCCCTGTGACAGATTCCTAAATGTCCATTTAGCTTAAGTGTTCGTTCATATGTTTGTTTGTTTTTAATAGAAATCAAAACCTTTATGGAGAGCTGCTTCTTTAAAGCCAACATGTTCTTCCTACCATGAAGATATAGAATGTTAATTAGCTTCTAAGCTGTTCTGAATGATTTGATTAGACTTATTCTATATCCTACTTCTGGTTACACCTCAGATTTTCTTCCCTTTTTTTTTTTTTTTAAATGCAAAACGGCAACACTGACATCCAGTGTCTAGTTAAATTAATTGCAATTGAGTAGTCCCTAAGGCTACTCAGAGTGCAAATACTCTATTCTTTACATATCTTTTAAGTATGTTTAAAGGTGACAGTGCATCTTATGAAGTAATCAAAACAGCCTTCTAGGAGATAATTTGTGCAAGAAAATGAAAAAAATTCTGATAAATATAATCGCAAAGATGAAATGAGTTATTTCATGTGAAGCTATGAGGTTGTATCACTACCAAAGGAAAAAGAGTTCAAGACTTATGGGTAGAGGAATGTAATTTTTCCCCACCAGATTTTCACTAATTGACAAAGTGTATTCACTCTGTAGTTTAAGATTTTTGTTCTAGTCTTTGAAACACTCTTTTTTTTTTTTTTTCCCAAAAGTCTTCATGCATTTTAAGACATCTGCAGTTTGCAGGTTGTGAGTGATGCTAAGGATGGCCTACAAAAATATAAGAAGAAATATGACAGAAAGAAGCTCTATAGATGACTGGCATAACTATAGACAGGATTCAGAGCACAGAAGAATTACAATAGTGTGTTCCAGTGTGCTACCTCTCCTAAATGAAATTCTGATATCATTTTTCTGTTAGACACCTATTTTAATCTAATTATACATATACTGAGTCAAGTTAAAAGTCAAGCTAATATATTTGAGAGATATTTATTTTTGATGTGAGATCACTAAGATATAGAGGATTTCCTTCAAAGCATGGTGAAGAAGGTTTCCACTGCAGCAATCTGTAGTACCGGTATGGCACCAGTACCAAAGAAGTATCATAGAACCGTAGAATCACAGAATCACAGGTTGGAAGGGACCTCAGGGATCATCTAGTCCAATCTTTCTAGGAAGAACAGAGTCTAGACAAGGTGGCCCAGCACCCTGTCCAGACGACTCTTGAAGGTGTCCAACATGGCCGAGACAACCACTTCCCTGGGGAGATTATTCCCGTGGGTGACTGTCCTCACTGTGAAAAATTTCCCTCTGGTGTCCAATTGGAATCTCCCCAAGAGCAACTTGTGCCTATTCCCCCTTGTCCTCTCCATGGGACTCCACGTAAAAAGGGAGTCTCCATCTTCTTTGTAACTGTCCCTTAAGTACTGGTACACGGTGATGAGCTCCCCTCTGAGCCTCCTTTTCTCACGGCTGAACAAACCCAGTTCTCCCAGCCTATCCTCATATGGCAGGCTTCCCAGTCCTTTGATCATCTTGGTGGCCCTTCTCTGGACCCCTTCCAGCCTGTCCACATCCTTTTTGTACAGCGGGGACCAGAACTGTGCACAGAACTCCAGGTGTGGCCTGACAAGCGCTGAGTAGAGTGGGATGATGACTTCTTTCTCTCTGCTGGCGATGCCCTTTTTGATGTAACCCAGCATCCTGTTGGCCTTCTTGGCCGCAGCAGCACACTGTTTGCTCATGTTGAGCTTTCTGCCCACCGGGACCCCCAGGTCCCTTTTGTATCACTTTTTTGGAAATTGTAGTCTTTCATTGTTCACAATTTTGAATATACATTTGATACAATAATATTTTAAATTGTGTTTTCACTCATATGTAATTTGTATGCTATGTAGTTACATATTGTAATTTATTATTAAAGAAATATATAACAGTGGCAGAAGCAGGCCTCAATTTTTTTTTTGTGTTCTCAAGCCCTTTGTCAGTTCCTAGTCTCCTTGTTCAAAGGTGAGGATTTGTCAGGGGGAAGGGGAGAAGTGGTGATTATTCGTGGCACTTAACCTGCCAGGTTAGGTTAGTTGTGACTAAACCTAAAGTGCTTGGGGGATGGTATTTGGATGTGGGACAATGGGGAAATGAGAAAGGTCAGAAGGAGAAACAGCATGGGAAAGGGGGGAACAGAGGAAAGAAATGAACAAAATCTTCAAGATGTTAAAATGTTATAATTTTAATAGAGTTAATAACTGACAACAACAGGATTTCAGTACATACATGATCAGTATGATGGGTAAGAAAACACAAGTCCTGCTTGAAGATAATATGATGTATCATCAGGATACAAGAAACCACAATGAGTGAAGGAACTCAAGCACCCTATGCAGTATTGTGGTTAACTGCTAATACAGGAATTTATTATGTTTTCAGAGCTTTTTTCATAGATTTTTAATTTCTCAGCAAAATTATTTTGGTCATCCCAAGAACTATGTGCAAATTTATTTTGAATCCACAAAATTATTTCAATTGGACGCAAAAATATCGGGATACATGAAAACAAAGGAAGAACTTCCCATGTCTCTGCATCAAAGGAGGCTGAACTCATTTTTCCATTTCTGAGTAGAGTGTTTTGCTTCATAATTCATAGGAGAGTTTGTTTACATCTCTGAGTACACTTTGCTACATCTGCCTCAGTTTTTATGAAAATGTTTCCTTGTTACTGAAGCAGAAAATCAGTCAGGGGACTGATTCTCTAGCTTCATGGGTAAATCATATTTCCAATTACAGCACAGCTATGTTTTGGACTTTTTTTTAGTTAATCAGGCTTTCGAAGTGGAAGAGTATCAAAAGGAGACAGAGCAAACAAATATAACAAAATATCATCTAGGTTGTTTCTTTCATGGACTAAATAACTTAAATTCCTATAAACAAAAATCTGAATTGAACTCAAATCTCCCATTCTGGATGATTGGTGGGAAAGAGGGAATACACATTATCAGTCTGTAATGAATATGAACCTTTGCTTACCTTAAAAATGCATGAAAATAAAATGTTTCCTTTTATATTAAATAGGAAGGTTCAATTCATATCCTAAAGGAACAAATTTGGCCTTAGCGTTTTCAGTTTCCTATGATCCTTGTTGTTCATTGAAGTGTTAATGATTATGTGGAGTGCAATGAATTGGCTGTAGAGAAGAGATGAAAGGGAAACTTTACCGATTTAAATTGTTATTCTGTACAATTCAAAAAAATTTCCAGTGACAGTTAATGTTATTTTGGCTGCTAAGCCCTTTAGCTTTTTAAAATTTATGTAATTTTTTAAAATTCTATTTAATATAATGTGTGATTTTAAAAATTTGATTCCAGAAAGGTTTGGAGGCTTCCTAAAGTCAGGACAAAATAATGGCATTCAATCTCACTCAGGACATATTTCTTGACATACAAAATGAGGTCCTGAATGCTTTCAAAACTTTGTAGAGAAAGTTCTTAACAAAAACACATTATTAACTACATAAAAATAAGAAAATTTTAAGACAGCGTGTTTATGTATGAAAGGAAGCCTAGAACTTTTAGGTTTTTGCTCACTTATTAACTTATAGTTCCTAAAATTTTTCTGCTTATACTTGCCTATGGAATATTTTAAGTATTTTAAGAAATGCTTTCAATAAATTATTAAAGAACAATTTGAGATCATTCCACTTAATGTCTTTCTTGTTGGCACAGTCATATTTTTCTAAAGGGAAAAAAAATCAACAGTCTGAAATTATTAAATGGTTGAGAACAAAGTTTTCTTTCACCATAATTATAGAGAGGACTAAACATAGCCAATATCGGTGCATGCAACTTAATACAAAGCTTAGATCCTCAAAATCTTTTCTTCAGTTGCTGATTAAGTACAGTACAACTTATATTGTCCAGAGACATAGAAAGCCTTATGTTGGGTTTGTAAAAAAAATTTAGGTAAGGGGTCAAGAACTTGCTAAAAATGTCATGAAGATGTTACCAGAAATAGTTTTTGTGAAAATGCCACGCTGTCAGAGCAGACACCTATGATCACAATGGTTAATCAGATATTCTGTTTAGAATGAGCAAGTGCTGTTATTCGTTGTCTACCATATGGCTCAGGTATCAAAGAGGTTGCCAACATCAGGAGGCAAATGCTCAGTAAGCAAAAGTGTTTATTTACAGTATGCATTTTATTTCTCAGTAACTCCCTGTATGTATACTTTCACTGTGAATTAAGAATGTCTGTGCATGAAGTGGTTGACTCTACTCTGAAAACAGAGAGAAATGTTTCACACCTAGTACACACCGAGTGTCTTTACAGAAAGCTAATTTCTGGCAATACACTGTAAATGGACACCCTTAGCCCTCTGTGCATGAATTTCCTAAAACAAAGAAGTTAATATATTCTGCTTTATTTCTGACATCTAGACACAGTAAGTAAAGACTTTTAGAATTGTTCAGTATTTTTCACTCTATTCTCAAAATTTATTTTGACATGAAGTAATCTAACTTTCAGAGAAAGTTAGGTTCTTCAAGATAAGATTTGCAAAATCTGTTGGTCCTTCATTTGCAGATGAGAATCTAAGCAGGCTAGATGTCTAACTAGGAATAAGACATCATCATCTCTAAATATTAATTCACAGTGTAAATGCACCTCAAATACCTAATGTCATTCTGGAATCCCAGTTCAAAAGAGATATAGCAGAAACTGAAAACAAAGAGACCTCACAGATGATCAAAGGTATGGCAGTTTTCATGAGATATAAAATATAATATAAGATATAATCAGGACCACTAGTCTGGAAAAGAGACGAGTACAGGGCAGAGAGGGATATAATACAAGTTTTTAATATCCTGGGTATTAAGGTCAACAGACAACAGCTGCCTGTACTAAGTAAAAGAATGGGAGGTATCAAAAAAAACAACCACCAAAACCAAAAAGCAACTACTGAACACAATGTGTAGTTAAAAATAACACCTGGTAGTGCTACCTAGATTTTACAGACTCTCTTGGATGCTGTTTGACAGATGATATTAGGGTAATTATTTTTTAGAATCATAGAATCATAAAATGGGGAACCCATTTTTGGGGTTCAGGGGTACCCAAGGCCAGACACCCAGTGCCTACAGGGACATTATCAAGGAGTCTTGCCAGTCTTTTCACAGGAGTTTATAGTGGGAATACAAGATACAATGAACATAAGCTGAAACAGGGGTGCTTCAGACTGTGTATATGGAAAGGCTTCTTTACAGCCAAGCAGTGGAGCAGGTTGCACTTTAGACAGGAGGTTGGACTAGAAACCTTCTGATGTCCTTTTCAATCTGAATTATCTTATGAACCTATGATCTAACTTCAGCCTTCTAAAATTCAGGTGTATTTTTTATGCTGTTTGTTTGATACCAGATCAACAGAGAAAGACACCATCTTCTAGACATTTCCTCTTATCTAGTTAAGGCTTCATTCTTAGGATAGAATGGATTATCCTAATGGAGACATTTTTTCCATGTTTGATTTTGAGAAAGATTAATAACATTCTCGGACCCTTTAGAAAAATAATCAAGAATTTATGGTATTTGGCAAAATAACACAATGTTAAGAGGAGCAAAAAATGTGCAAACTTAACAAGAATCAGAAAACCAAGCAATTAAGCACACACAGTTCTCTTTAAGGCCATCTGCTTTTGGTTTGTTTAATTTTTTAGAAGATAAAAGCATTCTACTAGGGCACATGGATGAATATATAATTTTTCTTTAAGTTTGAGTGAAAGACTTTGAGAATTGGGGGGTAGTATGGAAACTTTTAAAGATTTTTTTGGAAAGGTTAAAAACATCATAGCTATTGAAGTAAAAGAGTTAGTTATCTGTAAACCTGACAGCTTTGATTGTGGGTTATTTGAGCCATTTGGAGCAGTACAAATTTTATCCACCACTGGTCACAGAAATCCTGTTCTGGGGATTTTTATCCATATATTCTTCCTGAGTTATACCTCATTTCTGAATGGCATGTTTGGGCAGCGCTGCCCTCCCATTGCCCTTGTATGGAGGTAATGAAAGAAACTGTAGTTCTGTATTTCTGCAATCTTCATCCCTGGGAGGCTCTTCTCTGCTATGGCCTTCTGCATTTTGCTCACTATTATCTTGAACATATTTTCCAAGATATGAAATAAGGATTCTAATTATTAAAAAATCTTTAGAAGGAAACAAGGATTTTAAAAGAAATCAAGCCCTCTGCTAATCAAGTCAATGTTCCGACAAACTACAGTCTCAGTCCGACAACTGCATGTCTCAAGAAAAGACAGCTATTAAGTCTCTATCCCGACGATGAAGAGGTACACTTTCAAGTCAGATAGAACTACTTCTAAAAGTGAATTAAAAAAAAGAATGACATCTAGTGTCCTTAAGAGCATATGATGCTGCTGTGCAATCCTGTCCTGAGCATCCCATGCCTTACAGAATATGTGGTTTCACAATCACCAGAAGCAATCCAAATGGAAGATTATAATGGGAAAAAAAAAAAAAAAAAACCAACAAAAAATCACGCTGTTGTGTGGATTCACATATGAAGAACACAGTTTAAAGTAATACATAGAAAAAGAAAAAAATCACAGGTGAAACATATTGGCCTGAAATGCAATAATAAAAGCAAGAAAGAAGGAAGAGACTCCTTAAATAGGAGCTAGACTTCTCTTCTGAAATTCCGGATACAAGCTATAATGCTCCTCCAAGGCTGACACTCTGTTATATAATGATATTAATGGATATATTATGTTTAATCAGTTCAATGATATTCTACGTATTTACAGTATAACTTGCTGGAGGCTGGATATAGTTTTTTTTTTAAAAAAGGCAGAGCATACATCTTTGACTAATCTCATTTCAAAGTCCTTAGTGAGACAGAATTTTTTTTTGTTATTTTTAAATTATGAAACAGTAAATATTCAGTGCAAATAAAAAGATACTAATTGATAGTAGGAAAGAATTTCATGACAGCGTACTCACAGGTTTGTCCATATTAATACCTAAGATAGTGGACTAAAATGTGAAACCTGTTTGTTCTATTTATTACAAAAAATTGTTCTCTTCAACCTGGCAGAAAACTCCTCACCTCCCCGCCTTTCTCCTCCTCTCCTCTCTCCTTCCCTCCCTTTCCCATTTCCCCTCCCTCATCTTTCTTCCTGCTATACACTTTGAAATTAATCAGTTATTAACAGAAGGTACCCATTAACAGATGTATCTGAAGAATATAAAAAGACTTAGAGTTAAAGCTAAAAACGTAATTTTTGTTAATCAGTAAACAAAGAGAAATTTTAATGTTGTCATTAAAAGAGATTTTTTTAAAAAAATTAAACATTTAAAATGTACTGAAACATATATATATTTTTATTATTATTTTCCTATCCACATTTTTACCTAAACACATTATAGTACATATATATGCAATCAAAAACAATTAGAATGTTGCAATAAATGTGTAATGAAACATATACAAATATTTATTTTGTCATATAGTATTTTGGCCTACTATAAATGTATATAGGTAATGACAAGGTTAAATTCTGTATGAAATTAATGTATTTAAATTATATAATGAGACTTACTGAACAAATGAAAATCCAAATTACTTGTGTTGACAATTATTCTGTTAAAAACGCTATAAAAGTACATATTTTGTTGTTGCATTTTTTGAAAAAAAAAGGTTTCTGTAAAATATATTCACCCCGAGTTGTGTCTTTCTGTGTCTGCTTTTCAATTCAAAGAACAAAGGCTGGTGGCAAATAGCTCTTCTTCTAACTGGCAACCTGTCACAAGTGGGGTCCCCCAGGGATCAACATTGGGCCCAGTGTTATTCAACATCTTTATCAGTGATCTGGAAAACGGCATCAAGTGTAGCCTGATGAAGTTTGCTGATGACACCAAGTTGAGTGGGGAAGTAGAAACTCCAGAAGGGAGAGCTGCTATGCAGGGAGATCTGGATAGGCTGGAAGAGTGGGCCAGCAAGAACCTTATGAAGTTCAACAAGGAGAAGTGTAAGGTCATGCACCTGGGAAAACATAATCTGGGAGTGCAGCACAGACTGGGATGCACCTGGCTGGAGAGCAGCTCTGTGGAAAGGGACCTGGGGGTCCTGGTGGGCAGAAAGCTCAACATGAGCAAACAGTGTGCTGCTGCAGCCAAGAAGGCCAACAGGATGCTGGGTTGCATCAAAAAGGGCATCACCAGCAGAGAGAAAGAAGTCATTAAAAACATTAGTATGTCTTTTATCTAATGAAGAAGAATAAACTCCAGTTGAGGTGTGGATAGTCTGTTTGCTCTGTAGTCACAAGAGCTTCTGAATCAGCACAAACCAGAATATGGTCACAGGCAGCTGAAAGGACATCTCTGCAATTAGGTTACATTGTAATATAAAAGCTATTAAAGCTTACTGTTTTGATTAACTGCAATTAACTTGTCTTCTGTACACTAGCCTTCAAAATTTCTGAACCTATCTAGTATCAGGTTTCCTTCACACTGTTGTCCTTGCATTACTTTTTAATGTCTTTTTGAGGTTTTCAAATTAATTCTTTGTCTAAATTATAAATTTGCAGTTACAGATATTACATTATTTAGACATCAAGATTAGACTCATATATGGAACTTCATTAAATAGTTGCATTTTTTCATTATGTCCTTTTTTTTTTTACTTCTGTTTTCAGTTGAGAACAGTGGAGCAAAAGCTATTAATTTTCATTGACTTATCTTAGGTAATGTAAATTTTGTCAGTATTCTCCTTGGTCCCTGGGTAATTATGGCAGTAGAAAAGACCATAGAAGAGGTAGTTAGAACATATCTTTTCTTTCAGAGTATCTGGTGTCACCTATTTTAAAACAGACTTAATGAGCTGATACAATTAGTAGACTTCTTTCTTGCCACCCTCAGGATATATATAATTACATATCTACCTCACAAAGTTAATGGGCGACCTGTAACATCACTGAAAGTAGTTAGATCTGTTAGGTAAATACCTTGGAGTCTGCAGATCAAAAACATAAGTACTAAAGTCAATACCCACTTGAATGAGCTGTGCAATTCTGAAGATTATATGCAATGCCAATGAAAATAGAAAAAAAAGGAGAAAGGCATGGTGGGGACTTTCATGAGTAAAAAGGTTATTTGGGATGGCAGGCATGCAACCATGCTGTTAGTACTAAAGAGGCATTGAGATGCACTGCAAAACATCTGGTTCAAGAGTATTTTTCTTGAACTGATTCTCCAGCAATTATTAGCTACTTAAGACTGCTTGTGATACTGAAAACGGTAGGTCTTGCATCTAAACTCCCCTGAAAAGGCATATTCTAGATGCATGCTCATACCTCATCTATCTTATACCAATTTCAGTGGGGAATCGTACTGGCCCCAGCTAGAATAGGGTTAAATCTTTTAATAGCAGCTGCATAGCGCAGTGTTTTGGAAAGAGTTTTGATAATGCACCAGAGTTTTGGGTGTTGCTGGGCAGTGACTGCACAGCCTCCAGGCCTTCTCTGTTTCTCTCTCTGCTCCCCATCCAGTGAGTAGGCAGGATAGGACCCAAATTGACCAAAGGAATATTCCATACCACATGTTGTCATACTCAGCAACGAAACCTCAAGGGAAGGAGGAGGAAATGGGTGTTTGTGGTTATGGTGTTTATCTTTCCAGGAAATATTTACATGTGCTGAGGCCCTGCTTTCCAGGAGGGGGCTAAATGTCTGCCTGCTGATGCAAAGAAGTGAATAAATGCTTTGCTTGCACACTCAGCTTTTGCTTCACCTATTAATCTGTCACTATCTTGATCCACAATTTTTCTCTCTTTCCATTTTTCTCATCCCATGGGACAGGGGTGTGAGTGAGAGGCTGAGTGGGTGCTTGGCTGCTGGCTGGAGTCAATTCCTGACAAGCATAAACCGTAACTTAAATTTTCAATGAATGTACCACGTTCTTTTGGGGAATTTGATGCTGCTGTTGAAACTTGACCGCTGTGCAGCTAGGAAGGATGGTGTTTAAAAGCTACCAGCTGGACACTGTAGCCTAGTATTTTCCTATTTTGTAAAATATTGACAGCTGGTTCACAAAAGAATGGATGAGGACCTACTCTAAGTGCATTCCAGTCTCCCTCACTCCAGTTTCAACCATCTGAAAAATAAAAATATTAACAGAATGGTGCACAGCAAGTACTTTCATCCAGAATACACTTACCACCATAGAGATGGTGAGTCAGTTCTCAACTGCAGTGCAGTAACATGCAGTGCACCATTAGGAAATTCTGAACAGAAGGTGAGTTTAAATTGCAAGAGGAGACTTACCCAAGGAAAGGGAAATTTTCTGGTGGAGTTTATTTACCAGAATAAACCATCTTAACCACACATAAAGTTTAAGCAGTTCTGGTTTATATCTGGCTAGTGTCCTTTTATGACTGGTAGACTTTAAATGATGCTGAAGTTTCTGCTATTCTTTCTTGAAGACTGGGTCTGTGCAAACCCAGGAGTGAAGGAAGGTATCACCAGTATTATGTTTTATTTGGTAAATGCATACTACATGGTCAGTGGCCAGTGCTTGAGACTCCAGTCTACAGATGTCAGTCAACACACCTGTAAATCAAAGCACAGAATCAGTTCTCCAAGGCATAGCTTCTTTTGTACATATATGATTAAGGTTGAAATGTGATCTTCTTTGTCTTTGGCTTCATTTGAAGTTCAGGCCCTGGATCACTCTTTTCTGCTGTTTTAGTTCCTATGCACTTACTGCTACATTTCACCTCTGCCCTGGGAAGATTTATTCCATGTTGCTGCCCAGGTTATATCTTTTGCAGATCATTTAGTATATGACTTCCAGACTCTGTTATGACAACCTGACTCCATGTGTATACAGCATTATTCATTTAATTCTTAAATTCTTTCTTGAATACATATCAGAAGTGTTTATTATTTATGTTTTTCACATAGCATTCAAGGTGCTACAGACTGAGTACATATCTCTGTTCTTTATTTCTATAGTATTGATTTATTATTATATATTCATTATTGTGTTTATACCTTATGTTATTATGACCCAAGTTTTTGCTTTGTAGTTGTAAATAGATTGTAAAATCTCATCTTCCACATGAAAACCAAACTCAATGTCACGTGTATTATAGAAAAATAATTGTTCTACGTCATTCTTAGATGGCCTTTTAAAGAACAGGATGTAGTTCATAAGGGGCAAGTGCAAGGTATTTTTCTTAGACAGTAATGGTCAGTTGCATGATTATATGATGGGGAGCAACTGGTTAGGCAGCTGTTCTTCTGATATGGGTCTGGAGGGAATAGGTCAAAAGCTGAGCATGAGCTACCAATGCTATGCCCTGTGCAAAAGGTAAATATCATTCTGACATGTGTAAATATCAGAATAACTTTTATGAAATTTGAATAATCCTTCAGATCTTTTCAATCCTTTCAGATCTTTTTCAGATCTTTTCAAGATCCTTTCAGATCTTATTGCAGTTAACAAAGGTGTGTACAAATTAGAGACTATACTGCAGATAGCTGTGAAACTATCAGGGGTCTAAAGACATGATGTAAGAGAAAAAACTGAAAGCATATTTTTTTCAGTAAATTGAACTTAGAACTGTTTTGTCTGGAGATGGCATAATAATAGTCTTCATATAATGAATAGAGCTAAAGATATAAATCACTGTACAAAAGATTCAGATAGAATTATTAACCTCTGTAATGCTGAGTGTTCAGAAGCACTGAATTACCTGGGCTGACTGTATTCTGAAGGTCTTTAAGGCCACGTTAGACAGCTGTCTCTTTGGACTGATCCTGCCTTGGGATGGAATGGACTTGATAACATTTTGGCAACATTCTTTTCTTCCATGACTTTAGTTTTATTAGTATAAATAGCTTCTTAAGATGTATCTTGAATATGTGAACTGCTGGGATATTTTGTAATACATTCTAACAGCAGAGCATAGACTTTTACCTTGAAAAAGGGAAAAAAAGGTCTTGTGTTTGAAAGGTTAAACAGTTGGGACATTAGAATTTTCTGATTAGTTCATATTCCAATGAGTGTATATGTGTCTATATTATCATACAGATGGCTTCTTTTAATGGGACTTTCTTTGTTAAATATCCCCCATTCTTAGGCAGTGGGTAGCTATTGTTATATACAAAAATGGGTGTTGTCAGTATAATCTGCTACATACTTTGCAAGGTCCTACATCAATCAGGGTTTGTAAATGTAATCAGCATAAAAAATGTCCTAATTAGAAAGTTTTCTGTCCTTTCTAACATTACTAATATATTTGGAAAATATTAAACAGAATGCTGGATTGTAAAACAAAACACAGTCTGTGTATACTCTTAAAGCAGCTATAACTTCTAGAAAGACACAACTGCTTTTCATCTGTTCCCCAATAAACCTTTGGCTACCTAAGGGGTATTTTCCTGTCGCATTTCCTCTCTTGATCATTTCCTGCTCAGTTTCTAATGCTGTTCAGGAAAGTTCTAATTGTTTTTATATAGAAGAAAGATGTATTTTGCTCTTGAAAACCCAGTAGATTACTATGCTGAATCCTTGCAAAATGTTCTTTCCTGGCCTGAGGACCAATCTAACAAACTGCATCCAAAAAAGCTAAAACACTGACAGCCATAAAAATAAAATGGAAGGCGTTTTACATTTTAAAATATGAATGTTATTGTCACACACACACTCACAGGTGCACACACATATAGAGTTTTGTTTTATTAAAACTTGTGTGAATGTATAGATATATGTATATCAACTATTGTATCTCAGGATACATAACTCCCTAAAACTTTCATTAATACGAAACCATTGAAGTGTTTGGTACTCTCCTTTCAATTTTTTTTTTTTTCTGTAGCTGCTCCACTGAAAGAATTTCTTTCATGTGCTTTAATACAAGCATACATTTTCATGCAGCTGTTAAAATTTGAATCATTATTGCTCTCCGTTATTATGAAGGCAATATCCCTTTGCATTCAAATCTGTTCTCTTCAAAATGCTTTACTTAAATGAATCAATATAAACTAATTTAAATGAAATATGTATATATAAAAACTTACTTGTATTATTCTATCAATTATTTATGTTTAAGCTTGAATCCTTAAAACCTGTTTCTGCCAGTGGATGTTATATTAAAGATAAACATATCACCACAGTAGTGGCATTTTACTGATGTATTACACTATTTCATCACTAGAAAAAGAATTTTGGTGATATAATATTAGGGCAAAGCCACAATGATTATGCATTACTTGTTAATAATGCTGGCTCTTTAAATAGGTTGCAATTCTTCCAAAATGATAATAAAACATACTTTTCTAAATGTGTGGTTTAAAAAAAGCTATTCATTAAAAAGAAAAAAAAAGACATAAAATTATATGAAAATATGAGTTTTGTATGCTTCAAAGAACCCTTCACAATTCATGGTCTGAGATAATACCTGGACTCTTTGCTGCATAAACAGACTGTTCTGTTTAAACCACGTTACACCGGGATTTTGAGATGTTCCCATCCCAAGTGCAATGAAGTTCAATCTGTGAGGACTGAAAAAGATGGACACTTCTCATAACTCAGATCAATATTTCTGCACATAGCAAATATATCAGGAGTAGTTGTGGTGCAAGGGCTTCCCACAGCATAACACAATCATGCATCAGCTCTGAGCTGCAGGGAGAGATTTTACATGGCAGTTCATTCCTAAATAATTTACCTGAAACCAAGAACAAATAACACAGAGAAGGAAGGTGGAGTAAGATTTTTTTAAAATGTCTAATCAGTAAGCTCTCCAAAAGAAAGTGGACTACAATTATGAAATGCATTTTTTAAAATGTGTCATGGTATTGTTAGAGGGGGTGGCTGCAGGGCAGCCTCTGTAAGAAAAGGCCAGGGCTGCCCCATGTTGGACACAGCTGGTTCAAGCCGGCTCCAACCCACCCACCACCAGGCACGGATGAGCCCCTTGACCAAGGTGGTGGTGCCTCAGGGGACACGTATTTAAGAAAGGGTAAAACTTATCAACAGCAGTGAGGAATGAGGAAAAAGAAGTGTGAGAAACAGCCCTAAAGACACCAAGATGAAAGGAGGAGAGGGAGGAGGTGCTCCAGGTGCGGGAGCAGAGATTTCCCTGCAGCTTCTGGAGAAACTCATGCAGGAGCAATTTTATGCAGAAGGACTTCAGCCATTATTTAAAATGCTGTTCATATTTGCAGCCTTATGAAATTAATGAATAAAATCAAGTTTTATCATTTGTGATAATGACTGTTGGTAGATTTGCTGATTTTTGAAAGATGCCATTAGAAAATATGTGTGAGTATAGCCTGTCATGGTGCACTAGTCAACCAGGCAGCATTTTCCTTGGCAGTAGTAAGAAACCATCACAGGAAGGATACTGCAGAGAATAATCTGGATGGAAAACCTGTATAAGGGAAAAAGGAAGGAGTATGTAAATACTCAGCCACTGGTAGTTGTGGAAGCAGGAGAATGGATGGAAGCTTGATGCATTGTAGAAATATCTCAATTACTAGGACAATGGCTTTCATTGGCTCTGTAGGGAATTCCATTTTGGATTTGTTGGCTGTAGGAAATTTCATAACAAAGGAACATCACTTTTGTTAACAGGAACTATTAACACTGATTTCTGACTGTTTCAGTACATTATCTGCAGTCCATCTTTTCAGCATTTTTACATAGTGCTGTTTATGAATGTTTACATATCTTTAAAAATATTTATCCTTAGACAAAGATTTCTGTAAGATAAACTAACTGAAAACTGAGATGGGACTACACTTTACAGAAAGCTTGATTTTATATGCGGGTATCAGGAAGTAGGCCTTATTTTGGCCCTACTTCCTGAGTCTCTGGATCTTTTCACTTTGCAGTCA
Organism: Phalacrocorax carbo; assembly: GCF_963921805.1. Taxonomy (NCBI): domain Eukaryota; kingdom Metazoa; phylum Chordata; class Aves; order Suliformes; family Phalacrocoracidae; genus Phalacrocorax; species Phalacrocorax carbo. The sequence goes on from NC_087515.1 coordinate 105,465,221, forward strand.
GTCTAATTCCTACAGATATTGTGGACATAATTTACACAGTAAGCTTTTCCATGCTTATGTACCTGTCTTCATTCAGATGCCATGGAATTTGTAAATATTAAAGAACTCCTTAGCCTATTTTAGGGGAAAACAAGTCTAAGTCAGAACCAATTCAAATGTCTGAAAGGAAATTTCAGAACAGAGAGGATTGCTTCCTATGACTATTACCAATAGAAGGACATTTTATTAAGAGATTTAGATTTGGTTTGTTTTGCTTGTCAGTGACAGTTGCAAGATTTTTCAGTTGGTTGGGGTTTTGTTTGTTTTGTTTTTTCTTAAGTGAGGCATTACTTTGGCTTTAATTAATGAAATATTGCTTTGTCTAAACTGTGGCCTTTGCAAACACATGCCCATGTCAGCTCTTATTGGCCCTCATTGGATCAATTCTAATTTACACCTGTTCTATCATGTCCATAATTTGTTTTTCACAAAGTCATGGCTCATAGCTTCATTAATCTTGCCAAAATTTCTAACTTTCAGAGTTTCTGTGGATAGCTTGGGTGCTGATAGGGTGAATTTTAGTATTGACATTCATTTCTGCTCTTCTAGTGTTTTTGGAATTCTGCAGAGGTGTGGTTGCTTTTCATCATGCAGACATTCACTCATTCATTGACCTACTTGAAGAGAAGTCATAAGAATGTCACACACGTTTGCAGAAAGGAGTTTCACATCAAAAGCTTGAGTGCATTATTTATAATTACTTAATTATATATAATTAATTAATTATGTCAGTGTTATATTGTGGTTGTGTCTGTCAACATTGTGGTTGTTATTCTTCCCAAAAGTTCAAATAAGATCTAGGAATCCAAACTGCTATCTTCTATGCTTCCAGTGGGTGCCATGGGCACATTGCTTAGAACTTGAGAGTCAGTTTTTTCTTGAGTTTAGACAACAGTGTCTAAAAATTCATGTGTGCTAAGAAATGAGACCAAGACACTAAATACAGAACAGGTATCCATCTACCATAGAGAAGATGGATAAGAAAAATATCTGGTTGGAATATGCAGAGCATAATAATTCTGTTTCCTAATTTCCCTGTATTAGATTTGTATGCTTCCAGTACTCTTTGTGCATGTCTCAGGATGTAATTCAATTTAAAAAATGAAAACTGATTATGTGCATCATACTTAAACACATGTAAAACCACAGACAGGAGTTCTTTCTTTCTAATTGTGTATTTCATCAGGAAAAGGCAGGTATAAAAGCTGCTTACGTCTTTGCTATGTAACTTTAATAAAAGAGTACTGTAGAGTAACCTGCCTTCTCCCATAAGCATTTGCAGATTTCATGGAGAGGAATACTCTTTTTAAAATCTTTAATTTCTTTACATGTTCAAATGAATCTTCTCTTCAAGTTTCTTATTTACCTAGCCAAAGGTAGAAGAAAATATTCTATAAAATGACACCTTGTCCTTAATTTCCATATGCAGATGCACAAACAGCCAATGGAAGAGTGGAAGCTTATTAATTTGGCTATAGAACACAATTTCTGATATACAAGGTCAAATTGAACATGATTATAAGCACATCATTGAGAAACACAGTTGGAACCTAAGGAAGATAGGCAAAATTTGCAGATATATTCAGTAAGATTCTATTCTAAGAACTGTGTAATCATTAATTTTTTTATTTAAATTTTAAATTTAAGTTTCTATGTCATTTATGTGATCTGAAATAAACCCTATGTTGATTAAAGATGTTTTTCTGAAAATATGTAGTACTGTTCATTTTAGAAATAGGGAAAGACTACTAAAACTGGGAAAGTTAATAGCAAGCTCTCAAAACCATATTGTATAATGATCTTGTCTGTAAACACACACTAATACAAATATAAATCTCATGAGATATTAAAGAGAATATTACTTAATTTGTGAAATATGAATTATGTCACAAACCCCCACATTTTGTTCTTTTTACCTCACTCACTCATATTGCATTAATTTATTCTTTATCATTCCTGAAATCCATTAGCACCTTACTTATAGTGAGTATTCATCAATTATAGTTTTTATTTTCTTTCCCTGTAAATTATTGACTATATATAAGAACTCATCACAAATTTTAGGTGGAATTTCAGCATTTTTCACATTTTGAAAAACAGGTTTTCAAGGTACATTTTCTATTTGCTATGGAGACACATTTTACACTAACTTTCTCAATAAATAACATTTTTCATTCCATTTTTTTCTGTACTCCTGTGCAACAGCAAATAGAGATGCAGACTAGTCTTTAAGACTAATTTTAATGTAATGTAAAATGCAGTATGGCTATGTACAAAAAATATTGATTTTTTCACTGAGCTTTGTTTATCGGAAGTGATACTTCTGAACTACAGTATTACACTGGAAGTTTATAAGATCTACCTGATTTTATAAGAAGAGAGTGATTTTAATCTTTCTTAAGTGATAACTTAAAGGCTCTCTGAGTTTAGATTATACTAATCTGTCTCACCTATGTAAAGTTAGACAAAGTGAGAAATTGAGCAGTAAGGCTTACTAGAGAGAATTTCAACGTGACCTTTGGAAAACAATCATAACTAAATAATTCATTTTACACAGGTTGCCAATAAAAATTCAGAGAATGTGAGCATTACCTATTCTGATGACACAGACAATTTCTTTAGCACAATTATTTCATAATATCTTTTTTTTAATATATTATTTTGTAATTTTTTAAAAAGAGAATACATCTAATCTTCCTGGGCCATCAAAGGGACTGAATTTAAAACAGGAGTTCCTCATCAATGATACAATGAGTAAGAAAGAACAGTGGATATGTCAGTAAAATTAACAGCTGCTATTGCACCAAGAGAAGTATAAACAGTAATCAGCACAGAGAAATCAGTCAAAAAGTAAGGGACAGATCGATGTATAGATAATATAATTTTAGTTGAGTACTACATAACTAAAAATCTTCAGTGTGTTTCTGAAAAAGCGAAAACAGTATGAAAAAAGCTGAAGGATTTGTAGAAATGTAAACTCTGGAAGCAGATTTTTGTAAGTTGCTGGTTAAAATTCCCAGTGAAGGTATTTCCAAGAGCAGTCATAGCCACAATGTAAAATAAAAAGAGGATTTACTGGAGTTAAATGGAAACTTCTTCCATCTTACTTTGGTTTTAACCAAAATAGATTTACTCTGTCATATTATTAGAGACTGAAACAGAGATAGAAGACGATTACTCTCAGTTTCTACCATTACACACCTTAGTATCTCTGTAGAAGTGATTTAAATGTCATTGGTTTTATATCAAAGTAACAAAGTGTGTTTGGCTGACACAGAAGTATGGCTTCTGTGGGTGAATCCATGGGACCTGTTCTTCAGCTTGGTGAACATCCAATAGTGGAGTGTCATCCCTATAGCTTTTCTGAAGAATAATTTATTAATTTGTGGAGTTACTTGTTGAAAAAGGTGGAGTCTGATTGTTGCATCCATCATTTTATTGATTATGTAGGTCCTACCTTCTTGAATATTTGCTATAGTTGTCCAATATCTGCTTTGGGCACAACACTTTATACGTACTGTATAAGATAATACAGGCTGTGTTAATACTGTTCTCTGCTTTTTACTGCATGACCAGAGCCAGTTTATAATTCATACAGGATTAAAATCAGTATCAAACATATGCTTTGTCAGTTTGGACAAAGGACTGAAATGGATGAAGTTCTCTGGATGTAAATAACAATCTAATTTCACAAACATGGGTCATAAAACTAGCCCAGTTATTTCAAATTTATATGAACTTGAAAAGAAATTATGAAATCGGCAATTTCTTAAAATAGGAAATAATTAGCCACATAAATAAAAGTAAATCCGAAAAATAACTTGAGGCAGCATTTTTTAACAGCCTTACAGGTAACGCCCCACAAAAATATCTCCAGTGTACAATTTTACAGTTAATCAATGGGCAGAACTGGTAAGCAAAATGAGAAGATAAAAAAGCCTAGTCAATAATAATCTGAAAGCAACACTAGATATTGAGAATAACTTCAGAACACCACAGGCTCGGAAAATAATTGTATTTTTGTAATTAACTTCTAGGATAATAAAAGCATTTTTTAACATCTCATAGGTTCTTATTGATCATGGAACTCAGCATGATGATACTAAGCAGAAAATAAAAATAAAACTTGTTAACAAGTGTAAATGCTGATCAAAGTATAAATTCAAAGTAATATATGGTAATGCCTAAAATGTTTACATTCAAGGCTGTTAGTATGGTATTATTTATCAAAGTTAATTAACTTTGCCAGAGAAAAAGCAATATCCAACAAGTTTCTAGAACTAGTAAATGAAATGCCAAACTTAGTGGGATTTATCTTCATAAAAATTCTTCACCATTCAGATATTAATATCACCCAAACAATCAGTTAAGACTGAGACAGCTCTAGTATATTAGGTAGAAGTTCTGGATAAATCTGTTAGTACTAAATCATATTGAGAAACAAGAGATTCCAGGTGTCATATACACCACCGGAAAAGTTTTTCTGAACTGAACCCCAAACAAAAGTTCAGGTATAAGAATTTAAATGCAAACATAAAACAATGTCAAATATGCATTTTCCTTCATAAAAGACAAGGCTCTTCAGATGAAAATAACAACCAGAAATTGGAGACAATGAAGTCATTCAGTAGATAATCTGATAAATCAAGATATAGCACTTGATAGCGTCTGAAAATCTTGATTGTGAAATGTAATAATAAAAATTATTACATTCATGTTTCTGTATATTTTGTTTTCAGATGCAGAAAGGGATAATATGACACTGCAGGAGAAGAAAGTAACACAAGAAAAAAGGAAACAATTTTTCACAGATAAATATATAGCGAGTAGGATATTATCAAGACACATGTAGATGATGGCTTGTTAACAAATGCTCTGTTTAAACAAACTCAGGAATTTAAGATCTGTTAAATGAGAGAGGTAATTGCTTCTTTTAATTATGGTTAAAGAACAAGTGGTGATATTCTGAAACTCTGAACATTTGTAGAGCAGAAGGGTTATGATGGATATCTCAGTGGCAAGCACCAAAACCTATCATTTGAAATGACAAGTCATACATACATGTTTCATTCAGGGATCTGAATTAGTTTTCATAGGTTATACATCTGAGCTGCAAGCTTCAATATATTGTGAACATCAGGGGTGATTAATGTAAAAATATACCTAAGTGCTAAAAGAAGAGGCCACAGAAAATCTCAGAAATACCTAGGGATTGAAAAAAGCTAACAGCTGTATATTTAATAAGGGAGGAGGGCTATGGACCCACTAATATACATATTTTCCCCTCATGCTTATGTATTTTTAAATATATGAATAGATTCTTCACTGCTTTAGAAACTACTTGCTGATGTGGCTTCAATGAGCACTATTAGTCCATAATCTCATTACCATTTTCTTCTGCCCTCTAATGGGGACAGGTAAAGTTCAGCTTTTAACTATGGAATAATTTTTATACTGTGGTGCTAAAAATTAACATTAGCTACCACAGCCCTGATACAAACATTAAAGAAGTCCAGTGGGAGACTAACCATTAACACAAATGAACTGTGAGTCCAGACTTAAAAACAAATGCAGAATTATTCTCCCCGTAGCTTGTGATACAATAAGGAGTATAAAATTACATTACATGATATTTCATATTTACATAAGGTGTAGTAAAATAAGCTAACAAGTATCCAAGCAATCAGCAAAGAATGCAGAGAAATTTATATTCTAATTTTGTCTCATAAGAAAGACATGAGGAAATGAAGAAGTCACCCAGAGGGAAATGAGGGACTGAAATTATCAAAGAAGCAGTGGAAAGTAGTTGATGAAACAAATGAGACAGAAAACAAAAGTGCAAATTAGTATGGAAAAAATTCTCAATAAGATTGATTTTGGTTTTACTTGCCACTAGACCTTTGCCCATCAACTGAAAAAATCCATTTTGGCTCTGTCTGCAATATATTCTAGCCATGGCACTTTACATCTTCGTTTAAGAAAGTTTGATTAAAGTTTTAACCCAGAAGAAACAAATATGATGTGCAGATCAAGCTGCAGTGATAGACTGCCAAAAAAGAGTTGAACACAGTTTTGAAAATAATATAGGAAGAGAAAAACAGTGCATTCGCTTCTATTTTAAAAGACAGAACAATAGCATATCTTTTTTTTTTTTATTTTCCTGGAAGATGTATACACTTTATTATTAATAAAAAATAATAATAATTAAAAAAATAACAAAACCAAAAAGCCCAACCTCCTTCTTTTCAAGTAGAAAAGTATAGGTACTAATCCAAAGCAAGTGTTTTAATTTTGTAGATGTCTTTTTAGAAAGAGTAAGTCCCAATAGAGACTGCAATGGTGAAGTGTGACTCGGCAAAGTATGTTGAAAGGAAAAAAAAAAGTATTTGAGAGTTTTGGATCTTTTATTAGATTTCTTCAGTGGATTGCCCTGCAACTGAATGAAGATCAGCACAAAGTTTTATACAAATTCATGATGAAGAACAGTTGTCTAATGTGGGAAAAGAAGGAAAAAGTTTATGTACATTAGTGTCTCAGCTATCACCAGATGAGATTTCTTTCTTCACCTTCATTTAACTTTTCCCTGTAATACAAAAGCTTAATTTAGATTACTGAGGGTATAATTCAGATATAGACTAGTAACTACTGATGCTATATGAAGTAGCATTTGTAGCATCACACTGGAAATTGACTAATTACCTATGTCAAAGGAACATACAGCCCATTAAAGAAAGTACTCAGCAAACATTATTTGAGACTTCAGTTAATCCTGCTTCTTGCTACGTACATCTCATTACTAAAAAGATGGCCACATTTGATCCTTGAAATACAGAAGAAAATAAATTAATAAAAAGTCACATGTTACAAGTGAAAATAGACATTGTATTTTTTACAAATTTATCTTTTGCTTGGAATTCTTCTACATACAGATTAGGCCATTTCAGACATCAGAACTTCTGTTACTGATAATGTGGGTAATATAAATCTTTTGCATTTACACTTCCATTTTCATCCATGTTCTCAAACTTTGGTAAGGAAAAATAAGCTTTTTTACTCTATTTTGCTTCTAAGTCACAGAAGAAACTTACAGAAACCACTTGTTGTCCAGGTCACATCACTAGTGACAGATAATCTAGAAGCAAGTTTTACAGTGTCTATTGGTTAAAAAGGTACCTTGGCATGGCCCACGTAGGGTCTCTGACACTGCAAAACTACTCTGTGTTAGCTAACCTTGTTCTCTGTTTGCTAGCTTTTTTTAACCACATAGAATGATGTCATACTGATAAAAGTTCATCTCTCAAGACAAACTAAGGGTTTAATTCATGACAGGAGGAAGGGCTGCCATATTTACTGCTGGATGATTTAGGATTAAGTGAAGGATAAAACATAATGCTTATTGCCAGACCTTACTCAGCTTGCACTGTTGTACAAAGTGGTTTATCAAACTTGATAAAATCTGATTAAGGCTAACATGGTAAAGAAGACATTAAACTAGCGCCTCATTGCAGAGCAGAGTTTCACCTACACTGAGTAAGGAAATAATTCAGAGCCAAAAACTTTCTTTTATATCACCCAGTGCTATTTTGTACTACACTGGTAATAGGTCTTAAATCTCAGATCGATATGAGAAGGAAGATAGTTAACTTAGCACTCCTAGATCTACTGTCCTGCCATTACCACTAACACATAAAACATTAGCATATTGCAATGGGAAGTCACAACTCCCACAGCCAAAGATTAAAATACTGCAGACACAAATAAATAATACATCGTAAATCCCAGATGGCAATGATCAGAAAAATACTACTGTAGAACTGGATTTCTTTTTTATGTATCAGACCATTTGCAATGCTCCCACCCTACTTCACAATTGAACAACATAAAGTTGGCACTCTTGCATGAATTTACCATACATAATAAAACTGTACAGCATATTGAATATACAATTATGATGAGCTGTGCCTTTTTCATATGTACAAAACATGAGTTGCATTAACAAATTACACCCAGCTGAACCATAAACTCTATTACTTCTTTCAAACATTCTCAGTAACTCAGAGCCCTAGATTATTGCAAACACTCTTTAGATGACCAAGTTGATAAAAGAAAATTGTGCCTCTCACAGCTTTTACTGAAGCTTTTTCATTGCTTCAAAAGTCAAAGTGAATACTTGTCTAAGTTCAGTAAAAGTGGAAGACTTTTTTTAGGAAATCATCCCTTTAAAACTCATCACTTGCAAAATGTTAGTAATCATAAAGACATTTCAAACTGTAAGAATTTACAAAATCAGTGACATCCCAGTTTTCAAAATTTTGTAAATAAAGACTGCTATTTCAAAGAAAAGTAGAAAACCTAAATGGTGTAGCAGATAATGGCATGTTAATAGAGAGTAGGACCTATTTTTTTGTTTCACTTATTGTGTTGTATAAAACATATATGTTCCTAATAACGGATTTTTTTTATTTAAACCTTACCTCAGAATTTTTATTACTGCCTTCTAAAAAATAAACAAAACCTGAGGTATTAATTTGGGAAGGACAACTTAGCCATAGAAAATTCCACCAGATCAAGCTTTTATCACATTTTTTTCTAATCATAAGGAAATTAATGTTTTGTGTATTTTCCCTTCAACTGTATAAAATTTCCAGAGTTGAAAATAAATTTTTTTGAAGTGAAAATACTTTGTAATTTAACCCTGACTGTTATTTTACAAGATCGTAAAAATAAACCAAATACACATTTCTCAGTATATTAATTTATTTCTGTAGATGTTTCAGAAAGAAAGCATAATACATCACACAGTACAACCACCTGCTCAAAACAAGTCCAGCTAAAGCAGGTTGCTCAGGGCTGCATCCCAAGTCCTGAGCATCTCCAAGGATGGAAATCTCCCCAACTTCTCTGGAAAATTCTGATCACATCATGGTGAAATAGTTTTTCCTTTTATCTAATCAACATTTTCTGTGTTCAGCTTGTGCGTGTTGCTTCTTGTCTTATCACTATGTGTTTTCGAGAGAGTCTGGCTCCATTTTCCCTATACCATTATATAGTTCTAGACAACAGTAAGGTATCTCCTGAGCTTTCTTTTTCCTAAGGATGAACAAACTGGATTTCCTCAGCATCGCCTCACTTGGCACATGCACCAGAACCCCAATCATCTTGATCAACCTCAACTGTATTAATTCTACTTTATCCAGGTCTTTCTGATAATGAGGAGTCTAAACCAAGCACAGCTCTTAAAATATGTTCTCACAAATACTGAATCAAGAAGGACAATCACTTTCCACAACCTTTTAGCTAATCTCCTCCTAATAGAGTATGTGGTGGGCTTTCTTCTTTGCAAAGGCATGTGGCTGACTCACCTTCAATTTGGTGTCCACCCTGTCAGATCCTTTCCTGTAAAGCTTTTTGCTCTTCAGACAGCATCCAATTTGTCCCGATGCAGTGAATTATTTAATTCCAGATGAAAGACTGCATTTTCCTTTATTGACACTTGTGAGCTTTCTGCCAGCCCATTTCTCTGTCTTGTTGAGGTTCCTCTGAATAACATGTCAATTGCTCCCCCTAGTTTTTCATTGCCTGCTAAATTGCTGAGTATGCAATCTGCTACATGAACAAGATTATTCAACTGTATTGTCCTCAGTTACAGTTGCTGAGTAATGCCACTAGAAAGCAGCCACCAGTTGGACATGGTATCATTAATTGCACCCCTTTGCATTTTACGGCCCAGCCAATTTTCCATCTACCTTACTGACCACTTATCCAGTCCATATGACACCAGGTTGACTACAAGGATACTATGCGAGAGAGTATCAAAATCTTTGCTGTCAAAGATCCATCCACTGCTTTCCACTTACCCATAGGCAGGGTCATCATAGCAGGCAATCAATCAGGCTGGTCAGGCATAATTTGCCTTTGGTAAACCCATGCTGGCTGTTCCCAGTCAGTTCCTATGTGTCTTTTTGTCCTTTACGTTCCCACTAATGGCTCCAAGGAGGCTGATTAAGACTGTATTTCTCCAGATCCTCCTTCCTGACTTTGCTGAAGATGTGTGTGACATTTGACTTTTTTCAATCATAATAACTTTAATAATAATTATATCATTTATTTTAATAATATGGAATATATTTAATCAGGTTTAAGAATATGTGCTATTAAACAAATGATAATTTTTATTTATTTTTTTTTTTTAATTTAGGGACTCTGAATTAAATAATTTTTTTCCCTGTCATCTTTAACTTCATATCACTCATCACAGTTTGTCTTACTTTCCCTGAAAGGAAACATCAATATGATGGTTCAGAGGAACAGAAAACAAATTGGTAACAGTAGAGCAAATTACAACATCACCAGGAAGTCAGCATATGCTGGTGAAAAAAAGCCATGGACTTCTCCATTTTCCCCTGAAGAGTTTAGGTTATATTTTTCTTGGAATAATGTTAGTCAGTCATTGAAATGTTGTTGTACTTCAGGAAACTAGCAACTTCTGCTAATTTTTATTTATATTACATATCCTTGAAGAAAAGGAATGTGCTAAATTACTGCGATGAAGAAGGTAGAAAAGAATTTTATTTAGATTTAAGTTATTAATGCTCATTTCACTTCTTTTCTCAAAAAAAACTTGTTGAATGTCTTCTTTTAATATAAATACTTTGATTTCATATAACAGGGTTAAGTTTTTCCAACTTTTTAAAAATTACTATTATTTTCTACAAGACAGGTAGTCTTAAATACTTTTCTTTACCAATCATTTAATTTTTTTGCTGATCTAGTACAAGTTATTGCTCTTATAAATAATAATAAAGTACTTTAGTTGGTCAAAGTTAGACACATTCTTCATGGTGTAACTCTCAGGAAAGTTGTTCACGGAGACAAGAGAAAGATAATCTTCAACAGAAGTAACCACTTACTCTTCCAGCTCTGTTTCTTTGGTATTTTTATTTTCTTTTTCCCTGTTGTGTTATTAAAAAGTAGCCACAGTTAATAACCATCATTAGTTTCCTAGTGTTTAATCCTGGAGTCCTGCAAAGGACAGTTAAGATCCCATATATTTAAAATAAGAGAGCTATATCCATGAATTGCTTTGAGGAATTATTTCTTTTGACTGAAATTTTAATAATTTTTCTGTAATATTATTTGGAGTTCAACAGAATGAAAGCTGACTTCAATACCCCAAACACAAGAGTACAAAACAGTCTCTGAGATATTTAGCTTGGGTTGGACTATGCTTGTGAAAATGCCTTGAGGAAACTTCAGCTATTTTTTCTTATCTAAAATTAAAATAAAACATACCGAGAGGATTATTTATTGTAGCTTTATTCATGAATGTCTGTTTAATTTTCTTCTAGAGAAAAGAAATATAGTAAAAATGAGCATTTAGGAAGGTCTAGCCCACTAATTTGCATCACAGTGTTCTGGAACTTAAATATTATTTTCTGAAAATCAAGAACATCAAACACAATTCTGGAGATACATTTTCAGAGGTGCTTTAAAGAGTTAATTAGCTTCCACATCATTTGAGAACAACCTGATGACCATGAAAAAGACTCTTACTCTTTGGCTAAAATTACTGAAATAGAATTATTCTGTTCTCATTTTGATAACGTTCTGAATATCTTTAAAAAACATTATAAGAAACATATTGCTTCAGAAATTGGGTGCTCATGCTAAAGTGAAGGAAAAATAATAGAATTAGAAGCACATAGAAAACAAATTTAAGGCCAGGACAGAATTCAGCCTGACTATGACTCAGCTCCCATGAGGGTGGTAAAATGTCAATCTTCTATACACATTAGGAAAAATTAATTAATTTTTGTATGATTCTTTTGCAAACGGAAATTAAGGACTTATAGTGAAGAGTTTTGGCTGCTTGATTGCTGGTACTCTGAAGAGTAAACTGACTGTATTTAAATTTAACTCAGGCTGTTGTCCATTCTGTTTTATACTCTGAAACATAATCTTCTTACAATAAGAAATTTTAATATTGAAACACACTTACCATGGGCAACACTACATTTGTTGGACACTGAGTTGTAGGTTTGCTTTTCATGTACCAACAAAGTACTGTAGGCTTATAAACAGGACAAATCTTGGTTCTCATGGTCACATTTATAAATGTAGCAACAAGCAATCCTAAAATACCAGGTACAATACATACATTTAATTTATCCATTGAGTAGTTCATCAATTAGTGCTTTGACATATGAAGCTTTCATATTATTATATACTATTATATATATTATGATTGTATATCATATTTATATTATTATTAACCATAGTGAGTATTCCTAATGTGCTCTATGTTTTGGTTATAAATTTAAGTGTTGCATAATATGCAGCAAGAACATCGTAGTCTAAAACTCTGGTTATTTGCAGCTGTTGTTCTAACTAGGAAATAGCCATTTATTGAAGATTAATGTTTTGTCTTCTGTTCTATTTGTTTCGGGGAGAATGGCAGTTTAGAAGCGTACAAAGTATTTTTTGTAGTAGAAATTATTATGCATATGTTGTAATAGTAAATGACATTCAAGATGATATATTTTCCTTAAATGTTAATATTTTGCTTATAGACATTGCTGATGCAGCTGTCTGCAGTTGTAAGATATTTAAATCGAAGATGGGAGCATGTTGCTTGACTGTTTTTAATTGGAAATCGTGGTTAACAATAACGTGACGTATTGCATAGTTATCTTTGTTGTGCATATTTCAGTGTAATATAAAAATCCAACACAGTAGACTTCTCTTACTTAATTTTCTTCACATTAATGTTACAGAATCATAATATTTTCCTTAATCTTTCTTTATAGAAAAGTATCTATAGAAATTTTATCAAAAAGATAACTAACTCATCTGTCACATTGTTTATATGTTTTCTTTCCATACAGAGATGCAAAGTCATAGAATCACAGAATGGTAGGGTTTGGAAGGGACCTCTGGAGATCTTCTCGTCCAATCCCCCTGCTTGAGAAGGGACACCTAAAGCAGGGGGCACAGGAACGTGTCCAGGCATGTTTTGAATATATCTAGTTATAGAGTTAGAAAATGAGAGGGATATTTTATAGTAGGAAGCAGGAAGGAAGATATTTTTTTAAACTTTTTCTGTAGCAGTGTCACTGGGATCTGCAAAACTGTTAGTCTCTGAGATAGCTAGAACAATGCAAAAGTAAATTATAGATGACAACCAGTACTCTGAATATATTCTAATTGTGGAAGCAGGTCAAATCAATTAATGTAGAGGGGACTTCATTATTAAAGTTAAATTTTGCTGTCAAAGGGGTATACTTTCATACTGTGCACCATGTCTCTTTCATGGGGCCACTTTTTACCTTGAATTATTTGGCTAGTGATAACATTGCTCACATATGGTGTTAATCCCCGTCAGCACTTCACACAGCAAATCAGAAATACATTCATTCCTGGGTAGACCTTCCATTTGTTGATCTAGCTATATGCCCGAGAGAGAAGATATATAGACACATGAATCTGTGCAGATAGGTTGTTCAGACAGTGTGCAGTTTTCCCAATTAAAAATAGTCTGAAATATTTAGCATACGATGATGGAATTTCACAGAAAACAGGATCACTTTAGTTCAGCAGGATACATTTTTTCACAAAGACATTTTGATTAACACTAATTACCACATTTATTCCTCTGTCTTAAGAAGTTAAACTCCCTATTAGACTTTACATGCTTGTGCCAAGGATTGATGCTCAGATCGCAAGTGTCCACTTCCTCATAAAATTATCTCCACCCACTTCATAAATTTTATGTTTTTCATTTCCTTTTAGTTCTTTGGAATGTCTTCAATGTCAAAAAACTTATTGAAATTTAAGATATTCTGGCCAGAGTTTGCCTTGTGTAGCTCTTTCAAAAGTGTGATAAAGATGAACCTGCAGATTTTAAAGTGTTTGCTTTTAGAAGTATTAAATACTCTGCAGGATTACTGTGAAATTAAATATCTTTCTTCATTGTATTATATGGATACGTCCTGTGATTTTTAAAAAACAGAAATTTTTTATTGGACAATTCTGACTTTGACATAGTTATTGGTGATTTGAAGTTTTCCATCAGGTAACAAAAAGTGCTACTAGACAGCTTTCTTTACGGAGAGTATCTTTGGGATTCCTTTATTATAAATAATTTATTATTCCTTATATCTGGAAATTCCTGTGTACCTGATCCTGGTGCAATGTTACTTTTATCTACTTTCGTCTTGATAACTTCACTATGCTGAAGGTGGAGGTTAACAGAATGTTGCTGTACAGTATTGCTATGTTCAAAACCAAAATCTCTTTTCAGCCATTCTAACAGTTTCTGGATATTCTGATAGTCAAACCAGCAATACCAATCTATGGTGTCATATTTGTAGAAGCTCCCATTTACCTTCCATGCAGATAATAATAGTAGAACATATTGGTTTACAGGTATTTAAGCAATTGCCACAAAAATATCTGTTGTTTCACCTGGTTTGAGGCAGCTACTGATTTTCAATGCTGTGGCAGGTCCACCTCATAGTTAAGAAAAAAAAGATGTATTCTTTGGCTTTTTGGCATAATTATTATAAATCAGAGTCAACTCAGTCTTCACAGAATCACCGAATCACAGGTTGGGAAGGACCTCAGGGACCTCTTCACTGCCTGCAAGTGATATTTCAGTGTTAATCAAAACCCAACTCTATTTCTTAGAAGAAGCTATTCTTTTTTCATGCATGGCCTAAAATGACTTAAGCCTCACAAGCCTAATAATTTTGGAAAATGCCAGTGGTTAGCTGTCAGTTTTGTCCACAAAGGCACTGTAGCAGCACCAGAGAATTGACCGATGTTGGCAAAATGAAAATTAATTTACATTTAGACCACTAAAAAAAAAAAAAAAGTTGTTGTCATGAACTCTGGAAGCTGCTGAGGTGAAAAGGAACTGGGAGAGCTAATCTGTCACTGAATGGCTGTGGGGTGCCTCTGCTGTAGAGCTATGATAAGAAAAAATGAAGTATTAGTGTAGAACAAGAAAAGTCTTACAAGGTGTGCTGGTTTTGGCTAGGATACAGTTAATTTTCTTCAGAGTAGGTAGTATGGGCCTACGTTTTAGATTTGTGTTGGAAACAGTGTTGATAATGTGGAGATGTTTTTGTTACTGCTGAGCAGTGGTTACACAGAGTCAAGGCTTTTTCTGCTTCTCACCCCGCCCTACCAGCGAGCAGGCTGGGGCTGCACAAGAAGCTGGGAGGGGATACAGCTGGGACAGCTGACCCCAACTGACCAAAGAGATATCCCACACCATATGCTGCCATGCTCAGCAATAAAACATGGGGGGAAATTGGCAGGGAGCCTCTGCTCAGGGACTGGCTGAGCATCGGTTTGTTGGTAGTGAACAATTGTTTTCATTTGCATCATTTGTGTGTCTTGGGTTTTATTTCTCTCTCTGTTATTTTCTTTTTCATTATAGTTATTATTATAATTAATATTATTAATAATTAATATTTTATTTTAATTTTATTATGAAACTTTTACCTCAGCCATGAGTTTTCTCACTTTTACCCCTTCAATTCTCTCCTCCCATCCCATTAGGGAGGAATGAGTGAGAGGTTGTGTGGTGCTTAGTTGCTGGCTGGCGTTAAACCACAACACAAGGAAATCAGGAAAACATAAGAACCACTGTGTCATGACCTTTAGGAGACCTTGCCTTGGAATGCCATTTAAAATTTTGTTCCATGTTTGCGTTCCCTTCATGGTCTGTGTTCAGAAATTATACTGCAGAAGTACCCTGTCACAGGAACAGATGTAAAGAAGGGCGATTAAAATTAATACCAAAATAAATCAGATCTCTAATGTTGGGGGTTTTTTTTCTGCTGTTGTAGATTGCAAAAACAAAGGCTGAATCTGACTATTCCTGATGAACACATCAGTGTAAACATAAAAAGTTAGAAAAAATATTTAAATATTTAAAGTGACTTAATTTATGAAAAAAAGGATTGTATCTAGATGAAAACTGGAAGATCTTTAACTGTTAAAGAAATCTATTTCTGGGACAGATTTTTATTCACTGTAATAGTAATAAGAAAATTGCTTTTAAGATGGACCTTGGTAAATTTAGGGGATTGTTCTGAAGACTGTGATAACACGGGATTGGACTAAAAGACAGAAGGTCTCTTTCGTTTCTGCAATCATCTTGCACACATGAAACCCCTCCTTTACTGCTATGTGTCAGTACCCATCTGGATCCAAGCAACAAGTGAATTCTATGTGGTTGAGACTTATTAATGACATTGTCAAGCACAAAATACTGGACATTTGTAGATATCCACAGAAAGAGTCTGCTGCTTAGCCAGGATGCATTAACTTTCAGTGCCTGCTTCCATGTTGTTCAGCTATTTGCATTATCAAACCTTCGAACAGGAGGCCAGTTAACATTTTCAGCCTCAGGTCAGGTGCACCAACTAATGCAACTCTGAGTTAAAATTGCAGGGTATGATCTGGACCCTGAGCCATTAACCTTTTACCTGCAGTACCCAGAGTAGGGGGGTTTTGTTTTATTTTGGGAGGCTGGCTGTCAAAGGAGGATTGTTAGGCATCACGTTATAACTGCAGTAATCTATCCCTTCCCTGTTGAATAACTAATATATGACACTTCTAGGTCTTTTTCAGGCAAAAACCTTCAGTGTAAATTGTCATAACTTAGTGATACAGAAAGGGGATCTACAATTAACTTAGAATATAACCCACATGTGTGTACAGGATTTGGTTGGAATAGACTTAAATTTTCTTCACAGCAGTTCTTATGGTACTGTGTTTTAGATTTGTGACCAAAACAATGCTGGTAACACACCAATAGTTTAGATCTTGCTGAACAGCATTTGTACAGTGTCATGGTCATCTGTTTCTCACTCTTGCCCCACAGTAATTGGATTGGGGGTGTACAAGAGTTTGGGAGGGAACACAACCATGTAGATGACCCAAATTAACCAAAAGGGATATTCCATGCCATATAAAATCATGTCTAGTAGTAAGTTTAGGATAGCAGTGTTTAGGGAGGTTAACTGTCTTTCACATGGGAACTGTCTGGGCATCAGCCTACCTGTAGGAGATGGTGAGTGATTGCATTTGCATCTCTTGTTTTGTTTTGTCTTTTCTCTGTCTTCTTCCACTTTTCCTTCACTTTTTAAACTATTTTTATCCCAAACCATGAGTTTTCTTGCTTTTAGTTTTCCTTTTCTCCTCTCCTGTCCCACTGGAGGCCAGGGTAGGGGAGAGTGAGCGAGCAGCTGTGCGGTGCTTAGCTGCCTACTGGGGTTAACCCATAACAATGTGAAACAGAATAGATTCAGAAAAGTATCAGAAGGGCCATAGGGTCTTTAACAATGTTGAATCCTTAAGATCTGGGTTTTTTCAGATCATCTAACAGAACATTTGTTAATCTAAATACATTGCGATGAGGCATGCAACATAAATAATCAGCACTGCTGCAGAAGAGAAGCCTACATGGGATGGCATTAGAAGTTTTGTATTAAAGGTAAGAAGTTTTGCATTGAAGGTATGGAGCATTGGCCTTAACTTGTGTACTGAATAAACACCAATAATTCAAGGAAGACAAAAGTGCCTACAGTTAGAAGACATTTGATATATTATTTGCATTTATGTTGAAACACCTGAAAATAAAATACTTTTTAAATATCTATATGTCAGTGTTCAGTTAAGCTAAAATTACTTTCTGTTCAAATAGAGAATGAATATATACATTAATTTAGATAAAAATAATTAAACTGATGGAATATACTTTTCAGCGGTTATGAGCACTTCATCTAATGGGATCCACCTTTCATGCTCAAAAAGTGAGAAAGAGAACCAAAGGAAATGTTCTGTAAAACCTTGAAAACTGCCTTGGTGCTATTTTTGCCAAATGCTGTTGGTTAACATTCCAGTCATGTAATGTAAAATATACTGATTATAGTACTAATCTGCATGACAGAGATTAATGAAAACTTACTTAATAACAGAAAATCTATGAGAAGGATGGTTTTTTTAAAATTAGGAAAGCCTTTTTTCACTAAGTGCTTAAATAACTGACAGAAAAGTAATTATGCTATTAGTTAAAAAAAGCAACAGTTTATTTGCTAATATTTGCTACAAGGTATTTTCTGCAATGGTCATCTTTTGTCGTTTAGCTTTTTGTAATGTGTAGTGGCCAAATCACTTGTGATTCACTATGAATATATTAAGATTTGATGGCATACTCCTAATGAACAGAATAGACTGACAATAGAGCACCTGGCCATGCTTAGACTTGCTCTCCATCCATATATACTTGGCCTTGTGCTGCTTGCTAGCAATATATTAATATACTTTAAGAAGATATGTTGAATTTGTAAATTAAGTCAATGGAATGGTGTATAATTCTTCCATACAGATCTCTTATTCGTATAAATCAAAACAAAAAGTAAGCTGCAATTGGATCTGTTCAAAACTGTAGCTGTCAATGCCTATATAGGTTTTACAGAATCTACTCAAATGTGCATCTTTCCTCTATTTTTCAACATGGAAAACCAAACAATAAGAACAACAACAACACAGATGGAGCTATGAGTTTAAAACTAGTCAATAAAACTTTTCCAGATAAAGGAGTTTGTGTCTTTCATAGATGGATGCAACTGGCCATCTGGCAAATAGAATAAATGTTCTGTGAAGTTCATTTTTATCAGTGTGTAGAGAAAATGTATTTTGAACCTTTTAACATTGTGCTATAAAGAGAAATTAAAGATATAATGATTTACTGCACTTCAAAAAAGTAGGAAGCAGTAGTGTACTAGTGGGGCAAGAGGGTCTTCACCAACAAGTCAGCCAGGCTTATAAGGACAGCTTTAAATTAGACTTACCAAGGGAAGGGGATGGAGTTTTGAGTAACAGGGAAGAACCAGGGAATGCTGATGTGTTAGGAACCAACAGGGAAACACCTGTGAAATACCTCAAAGGAATTATTGTGTGTTCCTCTAAAATGGTGACACCATCAATAGTCCAGCTGAAATAACTATACCAATGCATGTAGCATGGGTAAGAAACAGGAGGAGCCAGAAGCCACTGTGCAGCTAGAAAGCTAGCATCTAATCACTATCACTGAAACCTGGTGGGACGAATCACATGACTGGATTGCTGCAACTGATGGCTATAAACTGTTAAGAAAGGATGGGCAAAGAAAGAGAGACTGGGGCAGGGGTTGCTTTCCATGTAAAAATATTGACTGATTGCACAGACCTATCTTTGAAAGACAATGATGAACAGGTTGAGAGCTTATGGATGAAAATTAGAGGCCAAGACAACAAAGGAAACCTTGTGGCTGATGTTTACTACAGGACCCCTGATCAAGAGGAGGATGTTGACCAAGTGTTCTTACTACAACTACAGGAAGCACTATACTCATAGACTCTGATCCTGCTGGGGGACTTCAGTCACCCTGACATCTGCTGGAAAAGCAGCACAGCAAGCTGTAAGCAGTCCAGGAGTCACTTGGAGTATGTCAAGGAAAATTTTTTAATCCAGGTGATAGAAAGCCCAAACAGGTGAGAAATATTACTGGTCCTGTTTTTTCCCAACACAGATGAGGTCAACGCTGCTGGCAGCTTGGGCTGTAGTGATCATGCCCTGTTGGAATTCGTGATCTTGAAGGATATGGGCCGGAGTAGAGTATGAGTAGAGTCAAGACCCTGAATTTTAGGAGAGTGAACTTTCAGTAGTTTAAGAAATTAGTGGATGGGACCCACTGGGAAACTACCCTCAGGGACAAAATGCTGAACAGAATTGGCAGTTCTTTAAGAAAATCTTTCTTAGAGCACAAAAGCATAAGAAGTAGATTGTAAGAAATCAGGCAAGAAAGGCAGGGGACCAACACGGCTGAGTAAGGATCTCCTGGTCAAAACGAAGTGTAAGAAGGAAATGTATAGGCCATGGAACCAGGGACATGTATCCTGGGAAGAATATATGAGTTTTGCTCAGGTGTGTAGGGATGTAATCAGGAAAGCTAGGACACAGCTGGAGCTGAATTTGGTAAGGAATGTGAAGATTAATAAGAAAGGTGTTTACAGGTACATTGGTCAGAAAATAGACTAGACTAGACTAGACTAGACTAGAATAATTTAAGCTGGAAGGGACCTACAACAATCTTGTAGTCTTCCCACCTTGGTGGGAACAATCCACAATATTACCACAGACTGGAGGATGAATAGACTAGAGCATCCCTGTGGAGAAGGACTTGGAGATACTGGTGGAAGAGAAAATTAGACATAAGCTAGCAATGTGCACTTCCAGCCCAAGAAAGCTAATCATATCCTGGGCTGCATAAAAACAAGTGTGGCCTGCAGGTTGATGGAGATGATTCTGACCCTCTGCTCCACTCTGGTGAGACCTCATCTGGAGTACTGCACCCAGCTCTGGGGCTCCCATCCTCAGAAAGACATGGTCCTGTTAGAGCAGGTCCAGAGGAGGACCATGAAGTGATCAGTGGGCTGGAACACCTCTACTTTGAAGAAAGGCTGAGAGAGTTGGTGGTGTTCAGCCTGTAGAAGAGAAGGCTCTGTGGAGACCTTATCATGGCCTTTCAATATACAAAGGGGGCTTATAAGAAAAACAGGGAAAGCTTTTTAACAAGGCCTGCAGTGACAGGACAAGAGACAAGGGCTTTAAACTGAAAGAGGGTAGATTTAGATTGAACATGAGGAAGAAATCTTTTACAATGAGGATGGTGATACACAGGAACAGGTTGCCCAGAGAAACTGTGGATGTCTCATCACTGGAAGAGTTGAAAGCAATGTTGGATAGGGCTTTGAGCAACCTGAACTCGTGGAAGATTCACCTGTCCATGGCAGAGGGGTTGGAACCACATGATCTTTAAGGGTGTTTTCCAATCCAAACCATTCTATGATTCTGTGGTTCTAGATTCTATGATTCCATGATTCTACACTTTTGCTTTCAATATGGAAGAAAAGAAGAAGGAATTTAGCAATGAAAATCGCTAGCTGTCTCTATGCGCATCTAAAAGTTGACATATTGATATTATAACTTTAAAAAGGTAGAAAATAATGGTTATTGCCATCTTAATTATTTTGAATAATTATATTCGCTGCTTGAGGACAATTTCATACTATCACTACTTTCATACTACTTTTAAACAACAAATAAATGTTGATTACATGACAATAGCAATCTGCAATTTATCTAAATAGATATTTTATGTTATTTTTTCATAATGATTAAAATTTCATAACAATTGCCAAAGTAGTTCTTTGGCAATCAGATGGTTTAAAAACAAGTTACATTACTAAATTTTAACTGCCACTAAATTTTTTTTCTATGGGATTTCAAGGTAGATAGTATTATTTCAAATTATTCATAGTTTCATAATTAAATCTAGTATATAGAAAGCTAAATCAATTCTTAGGTAAAATGCATTAGAAGAGATTTTCTTTAAATAATAGTTGCAGAATATGAAAGAACAATACTGTATTTGGCTTCAGAATTTATACCTTTCAAGTAATTTTCAATGTATGCCCACTAGCAACAATTTTGCTACAGGGTTCTCCAATAAGTTTTAGAAAAGACACATTAATTTTTCTGACCCAAAGAAACCAACATGTCAATATTCGGTTATTTCAAATGGCTTCTGTAATTTTCAGCTGCCATCAGCCTTTCTGCATATACAGATATCCTTGTTCCTTCTTCTGATTTCACTCTAAATACAAAACATACATTTTCTTTTCCACCAAGCATTTTACATTTAGATTTCTACATTTGAAATCGAGGCTTCATTATCTGCTGAGTTTTTGCCTTTACTTCATCTGAGAATAGCCTCTGACTTGATATAAAGTCTCACATCAAAATTATCATATAGATTTTTAGAACAAAAATTTATGACTTCTTCAAAGTTTAATTTAAAATGTGTTATGATTGACTTCCTTTTGCATATTAAACATCAAAATGATCATTCACAAAAAGTTCATGGTTATTTCTTCTCATTCATCCAGGACTTCAAGTGCTAAATTATTTTGGTACTGTGACTGCCTGAGAATACCTAGCAGAAGGTCATTTTGTGGCATTACAAGCAGCATATATTAATTTTATGTTTTTCTAAATTGCCTGTGGAAAAGAGTAATCACAATAGCACATCTGACATTTGAATGCAATTAGTATGTGAACTGATCATGCCTAGTTATGTGCAAATTACGAGTTAGGTGTACGAAAAGTTGCCCATTGAAAATATAAGAATACAGAGGAAAAAAGAAGCAAGGCTTTTTATGCAGGGAGACTGTCCTGGTTTTGCCAAATGACCTAAAAGTAAAAATAATAAAAAGAAGATTAAGAAGAAGACAGGATTACAAAGGATATCAGTAAACTACTATGCAACAAAAGGTACTAAATAGCCTAATGGTAGGTCTCAAATATTTATTGATATTTCATAGGCAAAATAGACCACAGAACCAAATTCAAATCTTGGTTAATTCAGCTGAAATCAATGCAGTGATTAGAAAGGGTAACTATTTTCATTCTTCAGGCAGCAACTATGTATGTGGTAGATCATATAAACCTATGATTAAAGAAGCCCTAGATAGAGAAAATGCATATTTTTTTCACTAAAATTCAATTATCATTCAAATCCATATTGTACCACTGTATTACTAATCTATAAGAACATAGAAAGAATAGAGTAATAGAATCCTAGAATCTTAGAATTATTAAGGTTAGAAAAGACCTCTAGGATCATCAAGTCCAAACGTCAACCCAACACTACCATGCCTTCTAAACCATGCCTTGAAGTGCCACATCTACATGTTTTTTGAACACCTTCACGGATGGTGACCACTTCTCTAAGCAGCCTCTTCCAATGCCTGACCACTCTTTCAGTAAAGAATTTTTTCCTAATATCCAATCTAAACCTCCCCTGATGCAGCTTGAGGGCATTTCCTCTTGTCCTATTGCTAGGAACTTGGAAGAAGAGACCAACACCCACCTCACTAAAACCTCCTTTCAGGTAGTTGTAGAAAGCGATAAGGTCTCCCATCAGCCTTCTCTTCTCCAGGCTAAACAATGCCGGTTCCCTCAAACTCTCCTC
This sequence comes from Phalacrocorax carbo, assembly GCF_963921805.1. NCBI lineage: Eukaryota > Metazoa > Chordata > Aves > Suliformes > Phalacrocoracidae > Phalacrocorax > Phalacrocorax carbo. Next base: position 105,488,349 of record NC_087515.1, read on the forward strand.
ATAACACCCACTCTCCAGACCCTTCACCAGCTTCGTTACTCTTCTCTTGACACACACCAGCAACTCAATGCTTCTTTTCTCCTGAAGGGCCCAAAACTGAACACAGTATTTGAGGTGTGGCTTCACCAGTGCCAAGTACAGGGGCACAATCACTTCTCTACTCCTGCTGGCCACACTGTTCCTGGTACAAGCCAGGATGCTGTTGGCCTTCTTGGCCACCTGGGCATAGGGCTGGCTCATGTTCAGCCAGACGTCAAACACCACCCCACGTCCTTCTCCGCCAGGCAGCTTTCCAGCCATTCCTCCCCAAGCCTGTAGCATTGCCAGGGTTGTTGTGACTGCAGGACCCGGCTCTTGGCCTTGTTGACCCTCATACAATTGGCCCCAGCCCATCGATCCAGCCTGTCCAGTTCCCTCTGTCGAACTTTCCTTCCCTCAAGTAGATCAACACTCCCGCCCAACGTGATGTCATCTGCAAACTTACTGAGAGTGTACTTGATCCCCTCTTCCAGATCATTGATAAAGAAATTAAACAAGACTGGCCCAACACTGAGCCCTGGGAAACACTGCTCATGACTGCTTGCCAAAAGGATTTAGCTTCATTCACCACAGGTCCTGGGCTCAGCCATCCAGCCAGTTTTTACCCAGCAAAGAGTACACCTGTCTAAGCCATCAGCCGTCAGTTTCTCTAAGAGGATGCTGTGGGAGACAGTGTCAAAGGCTTTACTAAATCCAGGTAGACAACACCCACAGCCTTTCCCTCAGCCACTAGGGAGGTCACCTGGTCATAGAAGGAGATCAGGTTGGTCAGGCAGATCCTGCCTTTCATGAACCCATGCTGACTGGGCCTGATCCCCTGGTTGTTCTGCACTCGCCTGGTAAGCTCACTCAGGATGTATTGCTCCATAATCTTCCCCGGTACTGAGGTCAGGCTGACAGGCCTGTACTTCACTGGATTCTCCTTCTGGCCCTTCTTGTAGATGACCATCACATCAGCAAGCCTCCAGTCATTTGGGACCTCCATGGTTAGCCAGAACTGTAAGTAAATGATGGAGAGTCTCTTGGCAAGCTCCTCTGTTAGCTCCCTCAGTACTCTTGTGTGGATCCCATCCAGTCCCATAGACTTGTAAGTGTCCAGGTGGAGCAGCAGGTCATAAACTGCTTCCTCCTGGATTATGGCGGGTTTATTCTGCTCCCCGTCCCTGCCTTCCAGCTCAGGAGGCTGAATACCCTGGGGGTAACTGGTCTGACTGTTAAAGACTGAGACAATAAAGGCATTTAGTACTTCAGCCTTTTCCTCATCCTCGGTGGCAATGCTCCCTTCTGTGTCCAACAGAGGATGGAGATTCTCTTTGGTTCTCTTTTTGTGGTTAATGTATTTGTAAAATCATTTTTTGTTATCCCTTACAACAGTGGCCAGGTTGAGTTCTAGCTGGGCTTTTGCCTGTCTAATTTTCTCTCTGTGAGACCTAACAAGATCCCTGCACTCTCTTTGAGTTTCCTGCCCCTTCTTCCAAAAGTGGTAAACTCTCCTTTTTTTCCCAAGTGTCAGCAGAGTCTCCCTGTTCAGCCAGGTCAGTCGTCTTCCTCGCCAGTTCATCTTGCAGCACATATGGACAGACTGCTCCTGTGCCTTCAAGACTTCCTTCCTGAAGTGCCCAGCCTTCCTGGACCTCTTTGCCCTTCAGGGCTTCCTCCCAAGGGACTCTCCCAACGAGTGCCCTGAGCAGGCCAAAGTCTGCCCTCTGGAATTCCATGGTAGTGGTTCTGCTGACCCCCTCCTTACTTTACCAAGAATTGAAAACTCTACCATATCATGGTTGCTAAGCCCAAGATGGCCTCCCACCAGTCCTTCTCTGTGAACAGGAGGTCAGGTGAGGCACCTCCCCTGCTAGGGTCACTTACCAGCTGCATCAGGAAGTTATCTTCCATAGACACCAGGAGCCTCCTAGACTGTTTCTTCTCTGCTGTGTTGTATTTCCAGCAGACACCTGGTAAATTGAAGTACCCCACTAGAACACTAGAGCAAGGGCAACCTATTGTGATGCTTCTGTCAGCTGCTTGTAGAATGCTTCATCTGCCTATTCTTCCTGGTTAGGTGGTCTATAACAGACTCCTGGAATACACTACTGTGTATCCTCAGCCTTCCCCCTTGTCCTTACCCATAGCACTTGACCTTATAATCACAATAGCTAAGCTCTATGCAATTAAAGGACACCTTAATATATAGAACTACCCCGCCACATCTCCTTCCTCGCATATCCCTTCTGAAGAGCTTATAGGCATCCATTGCAGCACACCAGTCGTAAGAGTCATCCCACCACGTCTCTGTGATGGTGACTAAGTCACAGCTATCCCTTGCACAATGGCTTCCAGCTCCTCTTGTTTGTTGCCCATGCTGCATGCATTGGTGTAGATGCACTTGAGCTGAGCTATCAATTTCACCCCTAACCTCAGCATGCCACCCCTAGGCTCCTCTCTAGTGGGCCTGGTTATATCCCCTTCCCTCTTTGAACCTAGCTTAAAGCCCTTTCAAAGAGCCCCGCCAACTCATGAGCACGAATCCTTTTCCCCCTTTGAGACAGGTGAACTCCATCTGCCTCCAGCAGGCCCAGTGCTGGGTAAACCTCCCCATGACCAAAAAACCCCAAAATTCCACTGATGGCACCAGCCTCTGAGCTGCATGTTAATCAGATGAGTCTTCCTGTTCCTTTCAGTATTATTCTTTCCTGCCACTGACAGGACTGAGGAAAACACTACCTGTGCTCCCAGTCCTTCAAGCAAGTGCCCCAGTGCCCTGAAGTCCCTTTTGATTGCTCTTGGGCTTCTCTCCACAACCTCATCACTGCCCACCTGCATAACGAATAGCAGGTAATAATCAGAGGGCTGTACCAGACCAGGGAGTTTCCTAGTAACATCTCTGACCCAGGCCCCAGGGAGGCAGGGCAGCTGGGAAAGTGAGGGAGGCTGGGAGGGGATTTGCCTGCCTCCCCAAGCAGGGACCTGCTTCCATTCCTTGCTGTCTCTTAGGTCCCCTCCTTCTGCTCAGTGGCAAGAGGGTAGGGTAGGTAGAGGGTAGGTAGAGTAATAACTGATGTTAAAAGAAAAAAACCCAGGTAAAGTGTGGTTGGCTTAAATTTTTAATGTTCCAATTCTTAAACTCGGCTCTTGCTATCTATCTCATAGATTGCTGTTTTCCAATATGTTTTTATACTAAGTACTAGGAAGTATAACTCATATATTGGAGTGATCATCTCAGCTTTCAGTGAAATAATACTGCATGTTTTTCCATTCCAGTCACACTTTATACAGTAGATATACGGTCACACACTGTGATTTACAATGAACAAAAACTGCTGGCGACAAACCCTATTTCTTGCCCCAGACTGGTAGCAATATCTGGGCTTCAATAGCTCCATTATTCTGAACTAATATGCTGTGGCTTGTTCTATCATTGCTTTTGAGATATGCGGAATGATCATTGTAGAAGGCAAAAAAAAAATAGCCCCTACTGATTATTCAGTTTTATGTCAGAGGAAGTAAAGAACCACAGGTGAAGAGCTGAAAAATACTAACTGGAAGATGTTTTCTAATGCAGTAAGCAGCATGAAAGTAGATTAAAAGCTAAGAGCTGGCAAATAAAATACAAACTGCATTAAGATGAGAAGAAAGATTGAAGACATTCGGTCATGAGAAGAAGGAGAAGGTGAAAGAAGAGATACAAGAACAATAGGAAATAATGGGGGATAAGGTTGAGCAACACCTGTTTTCTGAGCTGATTCTTCTAATAACGTCAGTAGAAGTTTTGTTACAAACCCGACAGGAGAGGGATAGAGCTTTCTTTGTACTAACTGTAACCTTGATAATTTTATGCATGGTTCATAACATCTGCTTCAGTGAACAGCAGCTGGCTAATAACTTGCCAGAATACCAGCTGAATTAGAAAGCTGTGAATCACTGAACTCTACCAATTACAGGCTCAAAAGGTTCCATGAACATCAAAGCTCCATGTATACAAGTAGAGTGAGCATTTGTAGCACCAGTGTCCTACAGAAATGAAATGCTAGTAGTATATTCTGCAGTCTATGCCATCATTGTCTGGTAAAAATGGTAAATGTGTTATTGTGGGCCCTGTGTTTGCAATTAGTTTTTGGTGGGTCAGTTCGGATAAACTATTGGAATATATTTATTTCCTGTATTTGATAGACTGGTAATACAGCTTGTAATTTGTTGTAAAATTGCCTAGTGTTTTGGTAATCCACAAAATGAAATAAATCCACATATAGCTGGGACTTCTGTTGGAATCTTTACGACTTAAGCCTTTGAGGTAAGTGCTAGAAAGCCTTTGTGAAATATTAAGCAACATTTCCCCTTGGTTTTGTATCCAGTATAGAATTCTTCAGAAGTCTTCAAAAACTTGCATACTCAGATTGTTGCTAAATGTCTTAGTTCATAGGAGCTTTTGGATTTAAGTGAATACTGAGTTGAATTATAATGGCTGTAATTCATGACTAAATATTTGGCATAAGTATCCACATAAGATACAGAAACCCCACTTAGACATTTCCAATGTAGGCACCACAGTGTCTAAAAAAATAGCTACCTGGCCCCAGGAGTTTGATTCAGAACACATAATTTAGATACTTGCACTTCTTATATGACATATGGGAAGGATGAAGTGATAAAGAGTGATTACATAATCACAGAATCAGAGAATGACAGGGGTTGGAAGGGACCTCCAGAGATCATCCTGTCCAACCCCCTGCTTCAGCAGGCACACCTAGAGCAGGGGGCACAGGAACATGTCCAGGCAGGTTTTGAATGTCTCCAGGGAAGGAGACTCCACACCCTCCCTGGGCAGCCTGTGCCACTGCTCTGGCACCCTCACAGGAAAGCAGTTTTTTCTCATGTTTAAGTGGGACATCCTGTGTTCCCGTTTGTGCCCATTGCCCCTTGGCCTGTCATTGGGCACTAGTGAAGAGTCCAGTCCCATCCTCTTGACACCCACCCTTTAGATATTTATAAGCATTGACCAGGTCCACCCTCAGTCTTCTCTTCTTCAGGCTGAAAAAACCCAAGTCTCTCAGCCTTTCCTCATAAGGGAGATGTTCCAGTCCCTTGATCTTCTTGGTAGCTCTCTGCTGGACTTGTTTGAGCAGTTCCCTGTCCTTCTTAAACTGAGGGGGCCAAGATGGGATGCAATACTCCAAATGTGGTCTCATTAGGGCAGAGTAGAGGGGGAGGATAACCTCTCTCGATCTGCTGGCCACACTCCTTTTCGTGCACCCCAGGATACCGTTGGCCTCCTTGGCCACAAGGGCACAGTGCTGGCTCATGGTCAGCTTGCTGTCTAGCAGCACTCCCAGGTCTTTCTCAACAGAGCTGCTTTCCAGTAGTTCAGTCCCCAGCCTGTACTGGTGCATGGGGTTGTTCCTCCCAGGTGCAAGACCTTGCACTTGCTCTTGTTGAATTTCATCAGGTTCCCTTCGGCCCAGCTCTTTCTCCTGTCCAGGTCTCGTTGGGTGGCAGCACAGCCTTCTGGTGTATCAGCCACTCCTCCCAGCTTGGTATCACCAGCAAACTTGCTGAGGGGACACTCTATCCCATCATCCAGGTCACTGATGAATATGTTGAACGGGACTGGACCCAGCACAGACCCCTGGGGAACAACACTAGTTACGGTCCTCTAACCAGACTCTGGCTTGCTGATCACGACCCTCTGAGCTCTGTTGTTGTGCCAGTTGTCAATCCACCTCACTGTCCTCTCAATTAATCTCAATTAATAATTATAAAAAATGATTGAGAAAGCTTACATGCTGAACATACACCTAAAGTAATCTATCATCAGAATGTTTTAATGCTTTTAAGCTACAATGGCTGGTGAAACAACATTTTGCAATTAGCCCAAAGACTTACCCGAGGAGTAGTAAGCCAATATTGAACTCCAGCCTTAGGCTTAGAAAGGTGAAAGTTATATTCCTTGCTTCTCAGATGAGTGCTGTGCTTTACTTGAATACAAAATATTTCAACAAGGCACCAGTCTTGAGAAGAGGTGGAGAATGGCTCTTCAGCCAAGCATGTAATTATTTATAGTCCAAATAAAGCAAATTAAATATAGACTGGGTTTGTGTAAACAGTCAGTGAACTAAACTCTGGGGTGGGCATGTCAAGACTTCTGTGCAAAAGACCGGATCAGATATGATGCACCTTTTGCTGAGGAGGGAATTGAAGTCGAACTCTTTTTCATTTATGCTTTAGCCAAGTCACTCTTATGCGATGCATGAGTACCGGCCCCTCACCTTTTCCATTTATGTTTTTGAGCTAAACTGAAAAAACATTCTGTGCTAATCTATGGTTTTAAAATGCTTACAGCCTAAATCAACTCGGCCTCTTGGAAAAGTGTTAATTTCTCTCTGAATCACGCTTGTGCTTGCACAGGTACAGATATACAGGAAAAAATAAGGAAATTATAACCTGATCATGTCCAATCAAAAACATATGTTATTGTGCAGTACCTCACCTAGTAACATTAGTGTTTCTTCTGTCCCCCAGGATTTAGAGTGGGGTGCTTCTGCCATGAGTAGCCAACCAGGGAACTTTTAGCCTACGGTGTCACAAGGTGAAGCCTACACAAAAGCACTACTTGGAATAAACAAGACCTAGACAATATCTGCCCAACTCTATCTGATGCTGGAGTAACAAAGCAGAGCAAGTAACAGCTATATGGAAGATTTACCCAAAAGATCTGGACTATATCTATCCCATTATAATTGTTGGCACTCAGGAGGAAACAGTGAAACCCAGAGGCACTCTTAACTTTACATCCTTGCAACATATTTGGGGCAGGAGGCCAGAAGGTGATAGCAACCTAGATAATAACCCCCTAATTGGCTTTAGATATGGAGATGGTCAAAGAGATAGGTCTGGGGTTGCTTTGGACTACTGAGGCCATTGACTTTATGAAAAGACAATGCAATAAATGAATAAATAGTAGGAACACATCTACAGTGGTACAACAGCTTGCAGAAGTGTATTTGTGTTGTAGAACATCAATCTCTGACTAAAATTCACTCTCCAACCACTATACCCATAAATGTTAAGTTTTATGCACTGAATGGCATGGTCTGGTCTCTCAGCTACCCCACCCTAAATTCACCATGAAAATCAGGCCACACTGGCATGATCCGGCTCATCACATTCTGAGAGCACCTATCACTAGAGTGTTATTTGTTTCTGGCAAAATGAAATTTTATTTTCCAAAGTACTTACTCGGAATGAGAATGAACACATGAATAATAGTTTGTCAGGTAAGGATTGGTAATGGTCTGTGAATACAGAAGAATCTGTGTACATGTGTGTATACAGATACATTCAGAAGAGTGGGGCTTTTTCCTAATCATTTTATGCGTGAATTTTTTATGCCTTGCACATTTCATACTATTTTTATCTTTTTTCTTTTTTTTTTTTCCCCCCAGAAGACTATTGCACATATAGCAGCAGTTACTGGGAGTATTAAAAATTTTATTAAACTCAAAATTCAGTCATTTGAAAAATATTATATTTTTAAAATCACAAAATGTCTTTAGGCTGATAAAAATGTTTCATTTAGCGTCAGTTACTATCACTAGCAATTTAGCAGAACACATTCCTGAAAGGTGAGAATGACCTTTCTTGATTGAACAACTTCACGTGGTTATTCCTCTGCCAGTGGGATGTGATGCAGCTGTTGAACATCATAGAACAGTAAATTACTCTAACCACTCTATTTGCCAGAGAGTCCTGCGGGTTTTTTATTATGTTTTCTTTTTTATTTTCATTTCTTAAAAAAAATAAAAATTATATGAACTGGCTGTACTGGGAAATTCTCCTGTTAATAACCTTAGAAAATGGAAGCTTCTGTCACAGAATAGCTGGTAGTAATGCAAACATATTCACTGTAACCGCATGCCTAAGCCAAATCAAGGAAGGAGAAAGGGTTGTTTAAATTCTGACCCTGTTCACTTCTTAGCTGCTTTTTTAATGCTGTTAACAATTTGCAAACTGAGGTAAGTCTGGATAGAAAATATGCTAGTACTGCAAGTAATTTTTACACAGCCCATCCCTGTAAAGAGAGGGCTTTTAATTACTGTTAATGGGCTAGGCTAGAATTATTATCATTGAGACAAAATTTCCTTTAAATATTTACAAGCTTTTGAATCATTTGTTCTCTGAAACAAAGAACACCAAATCCATCCTTAAAAAAAGCAGTTAGAAGTAGTATAGGGATAAGATATAAATAAATAAAGAAGAATTTGAGAATTAAAATGCCCAATAACATACTTATGATGCAGTCCTTTCTTTTTGCCCTTTCCTTTTTCCTGCACATCTAGTCTTACTTGTGTTTCAGGTACCACTTCACTTGATACAAATTTGAATACCATTGCTAATGAACCCTTTAAAAATTCCCTACCATACTAACTTTCTGCACCAGCCCAGAAACACAATGTTTGAACAATGCTGCGACTATGTACTGCCTTGACAAGGCACAGAAACTAGGAAGAATAACCCCTACACGCTCTGAGGGACCCTGATCTCAGATTGGCCTGATTCATGCTGATAGGATCAGGTACCTTTCAAAATAAATCTGTAATCACATTTTTTTTAAGGACAGTGGTGATGCCACTAACCCCAAATACAGGAGCTTTATATAGAGGTTACAGAATCCTCTCAGAAATGTGTAGACATGGGCTAAATTATCTCCTCAGATTTAGGAGGGTTAAAAGCTGTTAAGAACATAAAAATTCCATATGGAATTTACTTAGAGCTCAGTTTTTCACTACCATCAGTACCTACAAAAAATTACTTTTATAATAGTTTTCTTCCTAAATGTTTATATATTTCATCATCATCATAGTATTTATTTTCATTTTGTCCATTTCTTCCCTCTATTTTATCATGTTCCTTCAAGTGGAAAAAAAATTATTTCCAAAATCTTGAAATGGCAGATGTCTCATTTTAAAAAGCGTGGCTATAATTTTAAATTACTGAAAGGGGGAATTTCAAAGGAAATTAAATTGCTTAATATCACCAGGTCCAGGAACTTTCAATGGGATTTTTACTTTGTCCCTTAGGTACTTTTAAGAATCCTTCCTCTGATCCTAATTTAAACAGTTGTATTAAAGTGGTAGGTTTTTAGAAGCAGTGAGTAACAAGAGTTTCCACTGACTTCAGTGGGATCTCATTAGCTTAGAAAGTAAGGCCGCTTTGATAAAAGTTTTGGAATTTCAGCACTTAAATCTGAAGACTTTGACTGAAATGTTTAAAGTCAACCTGTGAATTCAGAAAAAAAACCCACAACCATGGATAAATAAAAAATTTAAAAGTAAATCTTGAAAGCTTTCCTCAGTGTGGCGTGTAATGAGCTCCTTGTGGAAATGCAAAGTAGCAGGCAAGAGCTTGGCACATGCCTCTTACAGGGGAAAACATGAAAGAAAGACTACCTTGGAGCTATTCTGCAAGGGATATTCCAGCCTTGTGCTTAAAAGTTGATTCTCATGATAGGAAATGAATAACAGGGAAGGAGTAGGAGAGAGAAGGTCCCATGAAGCCATTTTAACCTGATTTCTTCAGGAACAGAGACTTATGCAAGCATGTTATCTCTGTGTATTTGTGCGTGTTCAAATACTTTTCAGGTAATTTACCATGTTCAACTACATTTTTATGTCAGACTCTCAGGCTTGTAAGATTCATGACAATATGCAGCATGATGAGGGTCGGTGACTGCATTACTGTTTCCATTTAGGTAAAGTATGCCTCATGCAAGGAAGGAGGAAGAGACCTCATAAATATCCTCACACTGGAATAATTTAAAACCAAAATCATATCTTATTATATACACTAGACAGTGAACGTGACAGAAAAGTGGAACCTTCTGTGAATTTCAAATGGGGATTTCATGCCTATATATAATGAATTGGAAAAATCAGTCAGTATAATCCATTAGAGAGAAGGCTTCAGTTATTAAAGGTGGCCATAGACATCTCAGACTATATGAGAAACTTCAGATTGTTTAGGAAACAAGATCTTAAAACTACCACATGGAAACACTAACAGTAGCACAGTCAAAACATACTGATAGTGACTCTACTGGAGAAGGCCCTGGACAGACATGCCAAGATGCATAGCAGTTGCAAAGAGCTGCCAAGGACACCAGGGCAAAAACTGCTGCCTTTACTGCCTGCCAGTTACTAACTGTAGGACATAAGAGTATGAGGTTCTTACTAACCAAGCTGGTGAAAAAGAATTCTCTGACTAAATTTATTATCTATCTTTTCTAGGCAGCTGAGGCTTTGTAAGTTCAGAAAGTGTAAAATGGTGAAATGAACATTGGTAAGAAGCAGATGAAAGTACTGGGCTAAGGACCCAGAGGGTTTCTCCAGTCCCAACACCACATAAGTGAGAATGTTACAGTGCATGTCCCCAGTCTGGCCAGTAGCCATGCACATAGACAGACACACACAGTATTAACATGGCCAACCACACAGATAAAGATGGACAGAGGGCAGTGCCTTTACCAACACCCACATAAACACAAACTGCTTTCATAAATGTAAGCATCAGATGGCCTGATCATCTTCCTCCTCTCTGGCTGATGAGGAGTGGGGTTCACGATGGTTCACACACACACACACCACCTGTGTCTGGTTTTAGACAATTGAACTATCCACACTCCCCAGACCCCCAGGCACCTTGTTGTGCTTTAACCCCAGCTGGCAACTAAGCCCCACACAGCCACTTGCTCACTCACCCCTCGCTGGGATGGGGGAAAGAATCAGAAGAGTAAAAGTGAGGAAAGTCATGAGTTGAGATAAAGACAGTTTAACAGGTAAAGCAAAAGCTGCACATGCAAGTAAAGCAAAACAAGGAATTAATTCACTACTTCCCATGGGCAGGTAGGTGCTCAGCCAGCTCCAGGAAAGCAGGGCTCCATCATGCATAATGGTTACTTGGGAAAACAAACACCATCCTCTGAATGTCCCTCACTTCCTTCTTCTTCCCCAGGTTTATATGCTGAGCATGACACCATATGGTGTGAGATATCCCTGGGTCAGTTGGGGTGAGGTGTCCCAGCTGTGTCCCCTCCCAACTTCTTGTGCACCCCCAGCCTGGTCGCTGGTGGGGTGGGGTGAGAAGCAGAAAAGGCCTTGTCTCTGTGTAAGCACTCCTCAGCAAGAATGAGAACACCTCTGCATTATCAACACTGTTTTCAGCACAAATCCAAAACATAGTTTCATACTTTCCAGGTCTTCGAGTTTAACTTGCTTTCCATAATTTAGTCAGGCAGCATAATGAGCTGGAGCCGCCACAGGCATACCTGATATTCTCCTAGTCTCAAAGCCAAAACAGCCTAACAACCTGCCCTGTATGTTACCTAACAAGGAGAAAATCAGTACAAAATAAAACTTCTGCTGTAGATTCCATATCAGCCATGAATAGATGTCTACAAAAAGCTGAGGAGCTGACATATGGATGTTATTCCTTATTTCCTTTCAGAAGACAGCATTAAAAGGCATCTAAGAATGATTAACTTCTTCCTAATTTCACTTTCCATTTAAGTTATTACTGCATTTCTTCAAAGAATAGTATCTGATTGCTTTCCTACCTATTTAAGCAATGGCAGGCAGTAAGTAAGATGGCCCAGTTAGAAGAATTTTGAATAAAAGTATGGGCCAAACAATTATGAATTTTGTGGAAACAACCCAGAGCATTCATTTACTAATAACATATTTTCTCAGGCATAATTTTTTAAAAGAAACAGGGTCAGCACTTCAGTTATAAATATTTTAAAGCACATTTTATGACTGCCTATCACATCATAAAATACACCCATCATAGAAAAGCATAATACTTTTATGACCCAGTTCTATTGCAAAATAATCAGATTTTTTAATACAACTATCTATTCTTTTCTATTATGTTAAATAGTGCACAATATCTGTAGAAATTGAGGGCTGAAATAGGTTCTTAAAGATGCAAAGTATGCATAGTTTATCATCTGGCCTTGTAATGAAAACTATAACCAGTGTATTCCAAAAGCTGAGTGAAAAGTGTGGGATAATTTCTACTTTCTTAGAACTGCATCTATTAAATGATTTATGGATCCCAAAGAGCTTGGACAGTGCACTCTGAGGCTGGAGGAGGATTGTTTTCTAAGGCTATGTAAACTTATGGAGCACTGCATGCAAATCTATGTTCCCCCACGGTCATATCTACAGCACTGTGCAGGACAGGATAGACTGAAAAAACAGTAAATGCACACACTGCTGCCCACAACGGCAGACTCTGACAATGAAGGGATGAAGTCTCCAGAAAGCCCAGTCTCCAGTGGGCTGAGGCTTCCACTGCTGCTTTAAGTCTAAGTACTCAAGTATAGCCAAGGTTCTTCTGCTTTTACAGTGAACTGCCATACCAAATTTGCCACTGTGTACATAACCTTTCCCTAATACCTTGTGGAGCAGTTTATGTTACAGCTTTGTAACTATCCCTAACATTCAGGAAGATGAGTAGTTCTACTAAACAGTCATGCTTAATTTTGTCATTATATAAACCCAACATAATACATTTTTAAACTTATTTTAATCAATAAAACATGTCCTCTGTATAAATGAGGAATACTCTGTAGCAAAGCAGCACTTAGAAAGTTCAGCAATATCTCTCCTCATCTTCTTTTAAGAGTTGATATATTCAAATGATAACACTCTGTAAATAATGAATAAGTTATTCCAGGATGAGACTGTGGAGAAAGCAGCAGGCATTTTCAATTCTTCTTACAACTAAACAAACTTTTGATATATTTTGTCTCTACCACTTTATCTGAAAGACTGCTTAACAAAGTGGTTATCAATATGTTGCAGAATTTGCATATGATCCTTTAAGAGGAGCATGGCTTCCCAGAGATCACTCAGAAAGCTAGACCAGGATGAGAAGCCAGCTCACCTGTGCCCCAGTGTCATAGTCTACCCAATCACTAGTTTGATACTACCAAGTACATCACAAGGAAAACATAAAAATTTCCTTGTGGGACTCAGATGTACATTTTTCTAACCAAAAAATCTACATGATAGTAGTGAAATTCATTAAAATGGGATATCTTCAAATAAAAAATGCACAACTGTTTTCCTGAAGAAAGAGAACCTATTTGAGGCACTTTTAGCTTCAGAGCACCTCAATATATACTTATTTGCAACATGCTCAGAAAGTAAAGAAATATTTTTTTTTCCAGGTTTAGAGATAAATAACAATGACAGACATTGGGTGCTTCACCCAAGTTACACGCAAACAGATTAATCTTATTATTGTAGTAATCTGAAGTTATTTTCTTTAGACTTGTAATCTAATTGGAGTAAAATCTTTCTTTAATGTCATCTAATCCTGTTTGGAACAATTTCAGGTGTTTAAACATTACCTGTTAAGGCAGTATAGCCCTTATCAGCCAGTTATTCACTGTCCGTGTCATCAGTCTTAAGAGCCAGTAACAAGCTATACATACTATGTATACATGTTTGCATCATGTATTTTTTCCAAAGTTGTAGGCTCATACAGTATGAAAAATAAATATATTTTGCTTTGGTAGAACAGAAATAAATTTTATTGATTATTTTTGAAATCTGATACAGTGAAAGATAAATTTCTCACCAAACGTACCAAAAAGACATCTGTGGTAGGAAGAGTTACTAGCTAACCAATTAAATGTAGGACATAATTCCTAATCAAAGAGTTTTATTTATGTATCTCTGAATTTAGCTAGGAGTGTGTATATCTCTCCATGTGCTGAAAAGATGCTGTAAGTAACCATAAATATTCCAACAGCCTGATCCCCTAGGAAGATCTTAGGCATGACATGGGATAAAATATGTTAAATACTGCACATGCTGGTCTAAAATGTCCAACCTGTAGCTTTTTTCCTTAGTAAAAACCATATTGTATTTGTACTCCTGTGATATTGCAGGGTTGTTTTTTTTTTTCCTTTAATGGCAGACTTTAAATTTATTAAAGTGGATTGCTATAAATTATGCTATGAAACTGATTCTTCCATAAATGTAACTCTTTCACAATTATATTTTATCTTACCACCTTTACTGTGTTATTTACCTACTTCAGGCTGTCAGTTAAAAAATTTGTTAATGATTAGATGAAATCAGCCTGACATCCTCAGCCCATGTATCACTTGCCAGGTAAAATTCCATCAGGCTTAATGGGTCAGAAAGGATAGCTTTTCCTAATCTGGAAACTATTGCAACATCAGCTCCAAAATTTTAAAAAGAACTTTGTATAATGGTGGATCTGATTTAGATTAATAGCAGTGATGAACACTGTCTGCCTTTGAGATAAGGCATTGACTATAATGCAAACAAGTTAATTAATAAAATATGCATATCTGTAATGGCAAGGCTTCATCAGCCCTCAGGCCTGTTCCCTCAGTACCTTCCTCTAACCATGCCAATAGCTACACCTAAATATAGGTTCAGAGGATTTCAGCTATAGAACAGTACAATCAGAATCTGTTTCTGAGGAGTGATTGAACCTTATTGCTTCTGGAGTCTTGTAACCGAGGGATGTATTTCTTGGAACTCACTAAATGTCTGAAATACAGATGAAGTAATAACATCTTAGAAAGTTTCACTGAGATACTAGTGTAAGATATAATATTTATAAATAAATCACTAAAAGTATATAATGTCTGGGGCAATAGTCTTCCCACCTTGTGAAGAAATACTAATCTACAGAGCCATATAATAAATAATGAATTAATCATCCTTTCTCGGACTTGAAATAATCCATCCGCTCTGATGATGTTTTGACACCCATATTCTTTTATTATACCATCTTTCCAATATTTCTACTGTAAGGACTACTTTTCACCAGGAATAATTTGTCACAGAAATATGATCTATATTTGCATTTGAAGCCAGCACAATCATATACGAGTAATTGTCAGTACTCAGTTATGCATTTTCTCTAGTAATCATACGTCTCTAAAGTCACTGAAATATTTGTCAACTGTGTTACTAAATTAGGTCATGTAATGTTAAAGACATCAAAGCTGGTCTTCGTATTGCCCAAAAAGAGTTCCTAGGAAATTAATATTATGTTTCTGTATAATTATAGCTTAAAAATATACAGAAGATTCTGTCATCTCTTCCTCTGGGATGCCTTCAGGGCTTTGCAATGATCTCTGGATCCTGAAGCTACTGTAATTTATATGAAGAAGAAAAGATGTAACAGATTTCCTATAAAATTAATATAAAATCCCTTTCCTCTTTTTCAGTGTTTCAGAGCAACTTATGAATTCAGAATTTAAAAGGACTATTGTTAACATATTAAAAGTAATCTGACTCACAGGAATGATCAAGATATATTTCAGCATTTCTTCTGCAGATATAATTTAATTTCCCCTGACTTGGATGACTTTAGCATTATTTCTTATTTTGGCAGTTTATTTAAATTTAATATAACTGATGTCAAAATACTAAATAGCCACTTTGCAGTTGCATTAGTCTGACAAAATGTAATTTTTTCTGCTCATATTTTAAATTTTTTTTCCAGTTAAACAAAACATCCCTCCCAATGTGTACTTTTATTTTTTATATATATATATTTCTTTGATGGATAGAAAGGCGTTTTTAAAAATTATTTTTTTTCCTAGGAAAGTATAGCAATACAGAAATTAAGGGTAATTTCTGGGTTCTCATATTAGCTCTGTAAACAGATTTAGACATATTTTTACACTCACTCAGGAAGTTAATTCACAAATGGCTTGGTCTAGTTCTCATTCAAATCAATAGAAGCCTTTAGTAGGCTTTGAGACTAGTCTACTTAATCTTTCTGCATCTCAGTTATTTCCCTGTAAATGGAGGATATCTCCTTTACTCACAGAAGTGATGAGAGGATGAATGTTTAATAATTTATAAGGAGTCAGACAGTGCTTAGAGCTAGGCAGCTCCATTCTATATCTATTACTGAAAATACTACACATGGTCCAGCTCACCTAAGTTTTGTGCCCTAGCTGGGGAAAAAGGAACGTCTCTCAGATGACCCTGAAAGATTCCTATCACTTTTCTTTGAAAAGGCAGGAAACTCAGATGCATTGCAGGGACTGCTTCAAACTGGTGACTAAAGGGAAGTTAAATACATTAGGTGACAAGGATCTCACTTTATATCTACCCAACCTTTCTAATTATCTGTATATATCTGAGACTTGAGCCAGACAGTTCATCTAGTGCTGTTGCTCTATATCCACCTATAGCCATTGGATGTGAAGCAGAAAAGGCTTTGTCCATAATGATAAGCACTGCCAGGGACTATTCTCTGGCCCTGATGGCAAACTGCAGCAGAAATTTCATCCAGATACCTAATATCTCCTCTCCAAATACAAGATGGTTTCTTTCATACTAATTATGTGGGTTGGCTCCTGGATTTTGATCTTCTTTAAATGTGGGTGGGTATTACCTGGATGAGTTTAGCAGGCACAGGCCAAAACTATGCAATCATATCTTCTATGTAGAAGAGGTTTTCTTTTTACATTTAGATGGACATAAGAACATACCATTTCTCAAAAAATAAGATGCTATATTAAGTAAATTTTTACAGCTTGAACTGCCAGAGTGAAAAAGTGGATTAGGAATGTTAATTACTTGCTTATTGCTCTAATAGTCCAACATATATATTTATTGACATATTTCATTTATATATTGCCCTATTTCCTGAGGTCTTGAACACCTGGAGCCTATACTCATACCTGAAAATTAGGACTCTTCACACCATAAAAACTTTTAAAAGAGTTATTTCTTTTAAAAATAGCCAGCATCTGATTAATATTACATGGTTTCCTTTAAATCAGCAGCATAGGTATCATCAGGGTTTTTAGGGAATGAGTCAGATCCCAATAACTGCTAAGTTAATTTAACTGTGAAATGAAGGTATCTTTATGTGTCAGCAGATGTCCTCTAGTTATGGACAATAACCTCAAATGGTATAAATATGCATAAGTCTATTGAGTCGTGGATTTATAACATCAAAGGTCTTAGTCCCATGTTAAACCCTGCTATTCTTCATGGTGCCATTTACATAGATTAGTGACTTATAACAATAGAGTTATCACAGAAATTTCCATCTATTTGTTGCAACCTTAGTTTTTATTATAAATGACCAAGTCTTTCTCAGACAGAAAGGAAAAAGCATCCTTAGCCAAATCCAAACTCATATAAATCTGTTTCTGAAGGCCTCAGGGATTATAGAATACTTATATCTACAGTTACAAATTTCATCCATGAAGGGAGCCATTCCTAAGACTGCACAGAACATCTACCTTCCTCACAATGAGTTTATACAATAAGCAGAAAGCTCTTGTAACAGCCCAAGGATGCATCTTGCACTGAGACTTGCACTAAAATACTGTAGTGTCAGTAATTCCTCTTTTAACCTCCACTAAACAGGCTGAAATGTCTTATGCCCCAATTTGGATTTTTTTTTTCATTTGCCCTTTACAAATGGAGCTGATTAGTAATACTTTTCTTTGGAAGTCAAGTGTATCATTTTTAATACAGCTTTCTACAGGACGTTTTTCTTAGGTCCAAGATAGCATACTGTAGAGAAAAATAACTGGTCAAATAACTGGAAAAAGTCAAGGACATTTTCCTGTGATTGCAGAAAGGCAGGTTTAAGCCTCTCTTCTTCCAATTCTTGTGCTTTTTAATATGAACTTCTTCAGGTATTTTCAATTTAATTTGTTTTGCTTTGTTCTGAAATTCTTTCCATGATGGAAAAAACTCTTCTTTTTTTGGCTAATTTAGAAGAGTATAAAGGAGTCATATAGTTACAGTAAATTCAAATAACCAGGAGTGTTAAATAATGTATGGCTTCTGGGAACACTATGTCAAGTCAAATCTTAGATAACTGCATGCCTTTCATGACCAAGGTTTCCATTACTGGTTATGGGAGTTCTGGATTTATTTAAATTCTCTACTTTACAGGACACAGCAGGAATAATGCAAGGAATCCAGGCATAACTAAACTATTTAATAATAACTAAACTATTCTGGCTAGAGAACTGCTTTGTTCGCCCTGGATAAGAGCCTGGATGTGACAAATATACATCAAATGACGACAGTTAGAAGGCTAAGAGGATGCTGCATGAAAAAGACAAGCCAACATGATAGTATAGTTATATTTTAAATCCCTTGGAGGAGCCTTTCTTTCTACTTACTGACTAAAGAGGCAGACTAACAGATTAAGTTATATCAGCCAACACCAAGCATATAGTACTTCTCTCTCCTTTGTAATTCTGGTATACATTACTGGGGAAAAACACGCTGAGGAGTTTGTGTTTAGAAAGTGGTTTATGTTTTGTCTTAGCTAAGACCTGCTCTGTACCACTTTTATCTGATAATGTCAGACAGCAGTTTCATAGGCAGTTTAAATCCAAGTTTCCATGGCTTATTTTATGTCTGATAAACCTGTGGTGAATTACAATCAATAAGTAACCTTGTATTAAGTTCCAATTTAAGTCTTATTTTTTAAATTATAAAAGAATTTAAACATTGTTTATCATCTAAACAAAATAAACAAAATGTATATTATATCATTCTCAGTTTGATCCAGTCTTAATTTGCAAACTCATGAATTTATATATACACTTCTGTAGTCTTGTAATTTGTTTATGTTTTTGAAATAACTTGCTTTTTTTTTCTGCCTCACATTACTGTACTTTCAATAGTACTTTGCCATGACTGACTGACAATTACTTGCATCATGAGACAACCAGGGAAGCTCATGGCATTTGAGCACACTGTCCTTGTACTGCTTCCTACTTGTTGCACAGGTTCCATAATATAGATGCATCTCCCTGGCATCATTAGTAGCTGTCTTCAATGATACAGAAATTCTAGGGCATGTGGTAGGGTTAAATTACCTTCAGTAAATACTACTTTTAGGTTGTTTCTTCTTGTACATACACATGCTAACTGGTCCCCTAATGCATCATTTAAACTCTCTGAACTGGCAATGCTCTGTTAATTTTCTTAATTCAGCCACTTCAAAAAAAAATTATAAAAGTGGAAACAGTCTGAAGTCACCAGCAGTTTAGGGACTAGGTGCTTTTGTGCAGTTTCCACAGTCTGTAAATGTTTTCTCCATGGGTGTAATAGAAACTCCTAGCTTATGCAACAGCTTAAAAATGTTAACTGCCATTACAGTCACTAAAACCACAAAGATTTTTTTTGCAATTTAGGATATTAGTTAATTCATATTTTTTGAAGCCTGAGGTACAGGTGGGTCAGCTCTCTATTGAGCTATCAAACAATACCATTTCCCCCAAGTTAGATATTAACCTTTTTCTTTTTTAAACAAGCAATTTATTCACAGTCCCAGTAGCTACATGATGTTTTAACTTTACTTTTTTTGCTAAGCTTTAACTATTGTCTATTTTACAATATTTTATAAGAGTCCATTTTATCATCAGTGTTATGATCTTTGCCATTGGTATTATGAAGAAAAGAAATAATAAATTTTACTTTTTATGTAACTTTTATCTAGAAATATGTACAACTCAGTTAAGAGTATTTTAGATCTAAGAGATGGTGCAGTAATCATAGAAAAAGAATTTAAAAATAATTTAAAGACATATTACCCACTTCTTTTACACCCAGCATGTAAAGAACTTTTTGTTTGTGTATTTTTCAACAGTCCCTGAGCACAGTTCAGTTTTATAAATTCCAGACAACAAAACAAGAGGCTTCGCAACATCTCTGCTCATTTCCCCTGTTTATACATTTTCTGCTTTACAGTGCAACATTTTACCATGTGTAGCATAAAAAACCAGATTAATTAATTCTTCTTTACAGGACAAAAATCCAAGCATTACTCGGAAAGTATTGTGTCCATACTTGTATTAGCTCAATACCCTCTAGTTAGTAATCAATAAAATCAAGCTAAATCCTTAGAATATTAGAAAAGGAATGGAATAAAAAGCTAAACCCACCCTTAAGCTGCTGTAGTAAATCCAGGGCATACTCACCTTTTAACAACATGACTACTTTGGAGACCCATCTCAAAAACAGTAAGGTAGAACTGAAAGAGACACAGAGCCAAGATCAAGGCTTTCAAATGTAAAATGCCTAAAATCCCAGGACTTTTAAAACTTTTAAATCTGGAAAAGAAACAGTAAACAAATGGCATATCACATGTCTATCAAATTGAGAGTAGCATGGAAAAGGTAAGTCAATGATTGTTGCTGTGTTTCTCTTCCATGTAACAACTCAGGGGGTTCAGCTGAATATTAGAACATAGACTGTTTACTTCTGATGCTGTGTGACAGAAGAATATATACCTTATCTGTCTGTAGTAAGAGATACCACTCAGAGGCCATTAACACCCTTTGTTCGCTTTCTGGTATGTAGTGAGGTTACCACTGTAAAACTCTGCTGTTGGCTGTAGTTCCAGGTGTACATATGGAGACAGAGACACCCGACTGAAAAACAAACAAACAAAAAATTTTAAATCAGGACGCTTAATAATATTTAAGCACAGATTTTTTTAATATGAAATTCCACATTTCTTTTTCTACCCCTTTGGGCTGCTGAACTGCTCAGGTATGCTCTATAAATAATAAAGCAAAGGTATTTTTTCAGTCTTCTAGGTAAGAATCTTCTCTGCACCGCTGTTTATTGCTGCTCCATATTATTTAAGCTTCGTATAACTTTAAAAAAAAAGCCACTAAACTTCATAATAAAGCACTACTTTTAAAACAAAGGACATTTAGAAGCTGTAAATAAATCAAAGTGAAAAAGTGGGGAATAATTAGAAATAAGAAAACTACTTGGACAATTTAACTTGGAAATAGGGTACGCTATAGGAAAATGGTAAAGGGGCTTGGGATTTTTATTTTTTTTTATTTTCAGTATCTCAGGTCATCTGTCTAAAGACATAACAATTTTCTCACTTCAGGTTTTATGGAACTGCTGTTGCAATGATCACAGCCAATTGTCTTGGTTTTGGCTAGGACAGAGTTAATTTTCTTCCTATTAGGACCACAACTTCCTAGTAAGTTAAGCCACGACACCAAATCAGCACAGTGACGCAGGTAACATTTTGTCTTAAGCGGTATTGTGGATCAGTGAACACACACTCATTTAAAACTTCAAGGAAGGATAGACATTAGAATCATAAGTCATATGTCAAGAGACAAGAGGTGTAATAAATGTTCCTTCCATTAGAATTAGACAAATTTGTGAAGTAAAACTCCACTTATGAAATATTTCAGGGTATAATTTGTACCATTACCCTTAGCACTAAAAGAAACTTAGAACTTAGAGAAAATTCAACTTAATAATTTTTAAGCTTTATGTATATCATTGCAATATATATTTATGTTTCAGTCATCAAGACAGGAAAAACCACTGAGAATGCCTTCATCCTAACTTGTGACACTATTTTCAGTGTCACTTTATGAAGCATGGTTTAATAGATATATATGGATTTTTGAAGTTCTTTGAACACAACCTTCAGCCTACATCTGTGTTTGGGTTTTGTCCAAGATAATCGAAGAGATACTCCAAACTAGGGCAGTGATAGGAAGTTTTGATTCTGGTATTCTGTGTTTTCATGAAATCCCCAGTTCTTTCCTATGTCTGTACTTAAAAAACAACTTATCAACCAAATGATCAAATGATTTCTAGCCAAAGTTGTATGAAAAACTCTGAACTATAAAGAGAAAAAAAATCATGGATGTTTTATTAGAGTGCTACATGCCGCTTCAATATATTGCAAATACAGCAAACTGAAAACTTGTTGCTATAGAAGTTTATTTAATCACTACTGAAACTATAGGTGCCAGGTCTAGATGCCATCCTACATTAGATTTCTGGTTTGAAATATCCTGCAAAAGTTAATGCCATGTGGCAAAAAGGAACACCTATCCATGGACACTGCTAAGATCAGTTTCTGAAGTGGACCAAGCAATGGATAGGCTGCGCCAGGAATAGCTTGGCATGCATGCATGCAGACACACAGGCATGCAGACACACATGCACACTGTAGTGGGGCACTGAGGAAGACATTTTAGCAAGCAGATTGTGATTTCAAGCAGAATATAGGCAGAATACAACCATAGGCCTTGGTTGTAGAGACCTATATGTTAGCATTTGAATGACTGCTATATAACCTGAGCACATACTGTGATGTCAGCATGCACTGCCTTTAACTATGTCCTGAAATAGCTTGTTCCTATGAAGATGTCTAAGAGCATAACACCCAAAGCGAACCTCCGTGTACCACATGGAAAGTTTGGTATTGTACACGTAAAATATTGATAGATTTTTCACTTTGAAGGCTACTATAAATACGTGAGAAACAGTGAGGCTGGCCAGCTCCACCACAGATGGGAATTCTGCACAGCATGCCATGGTCCACAAGCAGGGTCTCACCCAACAGTACAACAGGCAGGGTTCCCAGCCTCAGGAGGGACCTAAGATTGCTATAATCTTTTCTATAATTTCTATCCTTTACAAAATAAACCAGATAAATGGCCTTGAGTATTGATGCTTTTCTTACTGAGATCCCAAATGACCTGGTACCTCCTCACTGCAAAACACACACATCCATGCAGGGTGGGAGTTAGCTGAGACAGCGTTGGCACCATTTCAGTGGGCTGGCACAGCCCAGACTGAGGAAACACAGCAGTCACCCTGGCCATACTCAGTGTTAGGTTCTGGGCAGCAGCTCATGCCTGACATGGGATTTCTGCATCTGTGGTTTCCCCCAGTCTCTATCCTTGCGACGTGGGGAGTTGTGGCACAGGCCATCAATCAAGTCAGACCATGGTGATATCGCACTGCACCTTTCCAGCAATCTCAGGTGTTGTTCTTCTGTTACTTGTTGGTCCAGGACCCCTACCACAGCTCATCCCATTCAGTTCTTGTTTATCTTGTCCTGTCCGCCACAGCTCATGATGTTCGGTCACTTAGCTCTTGGTCAAGGCATGTTGTAATGTTTTTGAGATAGTAATTTGGAGGTCATTATCTACTAATTCTTAAGCCTTCTTTACAGAGCTTACTGGAAAAATATTAACTTGCTTTCATCATAATCAAGTTATTTTAATAAATGATCATGCACTTGGAAAAAAGAGCAAGTCAATGAAAAATTGATAACTGTCAGAGAAGATTGAGTGCAAGACCAGTTTGATCAAATTGCAGTTGATGAGTATCAAAGTGATGAGAACCAAAGTTTCTTTGAGTTCCTGTTTCCTACTTCTAGAAAACTATTTGGATGAGTAAGGTGAATTCCACAGTAAAAGTAGACAAGAAGTGATCAGACGGGCAATACATTTTATTCTACTTATATAGGTACATTGATATATCTTTTGAAGAACTCGTGATAGAGAACAAATTGACAACTATGTTGTTTTTCTGTAAGATTACTTAAATACTATTTCTGACAGCCAGTAATGAAAACACAAATTAAATAATTAATCTATTTTCAAGAACTTCTTAAATATATTTGCAAAATTCGTCTTCTCAAATCAAAAGGAAAAAAAGTGCTGGCTGTCATTGTCAAATGTTTTTGTCTACAAACCAAAAAAATCTGCAGCTGAAAAACTGAAAGCTGGATGAACAAGTAAGCACTATTATAAAATCAACCAATTTATTTATATATTTTTAAAGACTATACACTTATCCTGATTGGTCACATGAGAGCATGAAACATTGCTGATACTATAATTCCATTGCAGCCATGTCTCATTGATAATGTCCAAGTAAAAATGTTCATTTGGATATTTCTTTTTCTCTGATATTTTTTCACTGTTTGTACAGGAGTAGTTATTTGGGAAAATACTAATATTTTTCTCTATTAAATGCAAAATATACTGGGATAAAACTCCCACTCTGTTCTATGTACTCCTCCACAGCCAGCCTCCAAATTTCAGCTGTTTTCTTTTCAGTCTCACTTCCTCAATTCTATACCTTGCAAGGCCAACAAAAATAGATTCTTTTTTACTGTATATGGCCTAGCTTTCAAAGTGTTTTATTTTTCTTGATTAGTAGATTAATTCACATTTCCTTTTTATTGCCATTGTCTGTAAGAGTGATCCTTCTTATTATCCGGAATTAACTATTTTGATCTCATTGTATGAGAATATGATCATTTTGATGGATAACGATGTATATAACTATTTTTTATAAATGTAAATAGTTATATTAAGATAATGGATTAAAATCTATAAAATAATAAATTAGTTTAGTAAACTTCTAACTCTTCTAATTTATATTGAAAGAGAAATATACATATTTACATATATACATGTATATGTATGTAACAACTTTTATCCTGATAAAGCAAAAAACATACGTCAAAACATTTCTGACTTTTTTATTCACAAATAAGCCTTTTATATTGTGTAAAACCTAGGGTAGGATGTACAAATTAGTATGGCAAAAGTTGCCCCAATATTTGTATATAAAAGATGCCTTAAATTTTAATTTGGGAAGGGGTTCCGCTGTTCACAGAATATGCAGATATATATTTGATTAGATTTGTTCTTAAAATAGTAGTATTTTCAAGAATTTAGATACATATTTAAATTGTTTCCAAGTTTCAAAATATCTTAATAAGTGAGTAGGCTACAAC
Organism: Phalacrocorax carbo; assembly: GCF_963921805.1. Classification (NCBI taxonomy): domain Eukaryota; kingdom Metazoa; phylum Chordata; class Aves; order Suliformes; family Phalacrocoracidae; genus Phalacrocorax; species Phalacrocorax carbo. The sequence goes on from NC_087515.1 coordinate 105,513,009, forward strand.
ATGATCTTCTCTTTCCAGTACACTCTCCTTTTTTTGACAGTAAATAGTTATTTTTGATCTATCCAGTCTTAAAACTCACTGTGGAACAATTTGAACACAAAATTGTAATAGGGCAGCCAACTGAACCTGCATCTGGAGTTGGCTTTAAGCATAGGCAAAATAAGGAGCTGTTCTGGACAACAGTCAGAGGTGCTAATTGCATGACATGGAGTAAGAAAGAAGCATACACAAACAGATGGAACGTGTAACCCTTTAGCTGCAGCTAGAACAGCATTTCTTCATCATTGCTGGCCCAGACAAGCTGCGTACTGAAAGAAGTTACTTTTCCTCACTAAAAGGTAGCCATAACTCTGCTGCCTCCCTGTGCAGAAATCTTCCCTCCTGCAGCCCTCCTTTCTGCCGCTAGAGACTAAGATCCAAGCAAGAGAGATGATACGTGGGACATAGTCACAGCTTTCTTCCCTCCCCACACTTCTACCAGCCATCTCAGCCAGTCCGGGTGTGTTTGTAAGACTGAAGTAAGGTGACATGGCTGGCAATTTTATGTGCTGTGTAGATTGTCCTTTCTCAGAGTCCTAACCTACTTCTTACAAAAACCCTCAAAACAAAGAAACAAACAAAACCCCTGAAGTTTCTCTAACCTGTTAATTCAGCACTAATTCTACAGTTATATATTACATAAGGGAAAAAAACAAACAAACAAATAAAAAGAAGTTATACCTTCAGGTATTGAAGAAATTTTCCTACCCATTGCTGCTTAATGTCATTCCACCACATCTCTCCTTTAGTCCTCCCCACTTCTCTTTATAATAGCCATTGTCTAATACCAGCCAGTGCAAGAAATTCTTTAAGAGTGCTGGCAGGGTATAGATTTTAGGCACAGATGTGGCAACAGAAGGCCTACAAGATTTTGTTGGGTTTTGTTTGGTTGGCTGATTTTTTTGGTTGGTTGGTTTTTTTCAGGTTGCGGGTTTTTGGGTTTTGTTTTTCATTTTCATTGAAAGACTAATATAATGTTACGACATTAAATCTCAGTCACTAAATTATGTTTTTATTTGTCATGCTCATGCTGCCATAAAAAAAAAGAATTCCTATGACAACATATGTCTTGCCATTTGCCTGGGATGTACAGAATAATAGTCAGTCCCAGAGCTGAAGATACCTCAATGGGGACATTATTGTGCCTTTTCCTATTTGAAACATTTAGAAATTGGGGGATCTAGTTTTAGATGTGCAAGACCTAAGTTGTTAGGTTTAAAAATGGTCAAAGACTACAATTTAAAGTCCATTCAGAAATCCATCTGTAGCTTAAAAGCAGAGGGGCTATTGGCTTTTCATGTGAAATTCATAGAATCATAGACTCGTAGAATTGTTAAGGTTGGAAAAGACCCTTAAGATCAAGTCCAACTGCTGACCTATCACTGCCAAGTCCACCAATAAACCATATCCTCAAGCACCACGTCTACCCTTCTTTTAAATACCTCCAGGGATGGAGACTCAACCACCTCCCTGGGCAGCCTGTTCAAATGCATGACAACCCTTTTGGTGAAGACGTTTTTCCTAATATCCAACCTAAACTTCCCCTGGTGCAGCTTGAGGCCATTTCCTCTCGTCCTATCGCTTGTTACTAGGGGGAAAAGACCAACCCCCGCCTCGCTACAATCTCCTCTCAGGTAGTTGTAGAGAGCGATAAGGTCTCCCCTCAGCCTCCTCTTCTTCACACTAAACAACCCCAATTCCCTCAGCTGCTCCTCATAAGACTTGTTCTCTAGAACATTCACCAACTTTGTTGCCCTTCTCTGGACATGCTCCAGCAACTCAATGTCCTTCTTGTGGTGAGGAGCCCAAAATTGAGCACAGTACTTGAGGTGCGGCCTCACCAGTGCCGAGTACAGGGACACTATCACCTCCCTGCTCCTGCTGGCCACACTATTCCTGATACAAACCAGGATGCTCGTGTTCAGCCAGCTGTCAACCAACACCCCCAGGTCCTTTTCCTCCAGGCAGCTCTCCAGCCACTTTTCCCTAAGCCTGTAGCATTGCATGTGGTTCTTGTGACTCAAGTGCAGGAGCTAGCACTTGGCCTTGTTGAATCTCATACCATTGGCTCTGGCCCAACGATCCAGCCTGTCCAGGTCCCTCTGTAGGGCCTTCATGCCCTCCAGCAGATCAACACTTCCTCCTAGCTTGGTGTCATCTGCAAACTTACTGAGGGTGCACTGAATCCCCTCATCCAGATCATCAATGAAGATATTTAACAGCACCGGCCCCAACACTGAGCCCTGGGGAACACCACTCGTGACTGGCCGCCAACTGGATTTGACTCCATTCACCACCACTCTCTGGGCTTGGCCGTCCAGCCAGTTTTTAACCAAGCACAGAGCGCACTTGTCCAAGCCGTGAGCAGCCAGCTTCTCCAGGAGAATGCTGTGGGAGACAGTGTCAAAGGCCTTACTAAAGTCCAAGTTGACAATGTCCACAGCCTTCCCCTCAACCACTAAGCAGGTCACCTTATCATAGAAGGAGACCAGGTTAGTGAGGCAGGACGTCCCTTTCATAAACCCATAAACCATCAGGCTGAGCCTGATCCCCTGGTTGTCCCGCATGTGCTGCGTAATGGTATTCAAGATGATCTGCTCCATGACCTTTCCTGGCACTGAGGTCAGGCTGACAGGCCTGTAGTTCCCCATATCCTCCTTCCGACCCTTCTTGTAGAGGGGCGTCACATTCACTAATCTCCAGTCATCTGGGACCTCCCTGGTTGACCAGGACCACTAATAAATGATGGACAGTGGCTTGGCGAGCTCCTCTGCCAGCTCCCTCAGTATCCTCGGGTGGATCCCATCCGGCCCCATGGACTTGTGAACATCCAGGTGAAGCAGCAGGTCAGTGACTGCCACCTCTTCAACAACTGGGACTTCATTCTGCATACTAGCTCCGTCTGCCAGCACAGGGGCCCGACAACCCTGAGGATGACCAGTCTGACTATTAAAGACTGAGGCAAAGAAAGCATTAAGTACCTCAGCCTTCTCCTCATCTTTCCTGGCAAGGTTACCTTCCACATCCAACAAAGGAGGGAGATTCTCCCTGGCCCTCCTTTTGTTGCCGATGTATTTATAAAAACATTTTTTGTTATTTTTAATGGTGGCAGCCAGTTTAAGTTCTAGCTGGGCCTTCGCCTTCCTAATCTTTTCCCTGCATAACCTCACAACATCCGTGTAGTCCTCCTGAGTCACCTGCCCCTTCTTCCAAAGGCAGTAAGCTCTCCTTTTTTTCTTGAGTTCCAGCCAAAGGTCACTATTCAGCCAAGCCGGTCCTCTCCCCTGCCTGCTTGGCTTATGGCACATGGGGACGACCTGCCTCTGCACCTTTGAGACTTCCTTCTTTAATAACATCCAGCCTTCCTGGACTCCTTTGCCCTTCAGGAGTGCCTCCCAAAGGACTCTGTTAACCAGACTCCTTAACAATCCAAAGTCCGCCCTTCTGAAGTTCAGGGTAGAGGTTTTGCTGACCCTCTTCCTTACTTCTCCAAGAACTGAAAACTCTATCATGTCATGGTCGCTGAGCCCAAGACAGCCTCCGACCACCACATCACCCACCAGGCCTTCTCTGTAAACAGCAGGTCCAGCGGGGCACCTCCCCTGGTTGGCTCACTTACCAGTTGTGTCAGGAAGTTATCTCCCACACACTCCAGGAACCTCCGAGACTGCTTTCTCTCTGCTGTGTTGTATTTCCAGCAGATATATGGTAAGTTGAAGTATCCCACGAGAACCAGGGCTAGAGATTGTGAGACTTCAGCAAACTGCTTGTAGAGTACTTCATCTGTCTCCTCATCCTGATTGGGTGGTCTATAACAGACTCCCACCAGGATGTCTGCCTTATTGGCCTTCCCCCTGACCCTTACCCATAAGACTCATCCTTATCATTACCGTCACTGAGTTCTAGACAGTCAAAACGCTCTAACATACAAGGCTATCCCTCCACCTCTCCTTCCTTCCCTGTCCCTTTTAAAAAGCTTGTAGCCATCCATTGCAGTGCTCCAGTTTTGTGAGTCATACCACCATATTTCCATGATGGCAACCACATCATAGTTTCCCTGAAGCGTGATGGCTTCCTGCTCCTCCTGTTTATTGCCCGTGCTGCATGCATTGGTATAAATGCACTTCAATTGATCTATTGATCTCTTTTCCAACACACGTATGCCACCCCTACGCTCATTCCTAGCAAGCCTGGTTTTATCCCCTTCCTCCTTCGTATGTAGTTTAAAGCCCTCTCATGAGGCCTGCTAACTCCTGAGCCAGAATCCTTTTCCCCATTTGCGACAGGTGAACCCCATCTGTCTCCAGCAGGCCTGGGGCCATGTAAACTGCCCCATGATCAAAAAAACAAAATTCCACCACTGGCACCAGCCTCTGAGCCACATGTTAATGAGATGGGGCTTCCTGTTCCTTTCTGTATGTCTCCCGGCTACCGATGGGATGGAGGAAAACACTACCTGCGCTCCTGATACTTCAAGCAATCGCCCCAGTTCTCTAAAGCCCCTTTTGATTGTCTTTGCACCTCTCTCATCTACCTCATCACTGCTGACCTGAACAACCACTAGCCGATAATAATCAGATCCTTTTACTAGCCTAGGGAGCTTCCTGGTAATGTCTCTTACCCCTGCCCCAGGGAGGCAGCAGACTTCCCTATGGAATGAGTTGGCATATCAGGCCCTCTGTTCCCCTCAGAAGGGAGTTGCCTACAATAATTACCCTTCTTTTTTTCTTACCAGTGGCCATTGTAATGCATGGGGCTGACTGGTTCCCTCTAGTCAACCCCTTGGGTGGATCACTGTCTGTATCTTCGTCCTCCTGGCCCTCAGGTTCCAGAGCCCCATACCTATTGTGTAAGGGCACCTGGGGGGACGAAGTTGGCCGGGAGAGGATTTGCCTACTGCGGTGAGCAGGGATCTGAATCCATCTTCTGTCTCTTGGGTCCCCTCCCTCTGCCTGGCAGAACGAGGACGGGGGGGCACTCCTTCTCTTGATGCTTCCATCTGGTGCGCTCGTCTCAGGGATGGTAGTGAGTGGCTCCACCAGTCTCTCCCTCTCACATTCCTTGATACTCTTCAGTCTCACAACTTCTTTCAGCTCTGCCACCATGCTGAGCAGATCCTCCACCTGCTCACACCTCACACAGGTCCTGTCTCAGGAGCCCTCCATGACTGGAGCAAGGCTCTGGCACTCCCTGCAACCAGAGACCTGGGTGGATGCATGTTTTAGTGGGAGTTCTGTCTGCGTTGCCACATGCTTCCTGGCGATAGCTCTTGTCCGAGCGGAGACCATGGCTAAGTCTTTTCCGGGAGAGCGTAGACCACAAGGAGAGCTCACCAGCTGCCTGCTCGCCCTGCCTGCACGAACTGCCATGCAAACTGCCGCCCTTCCTGACGTGCCACACCCTGTTTGCCCATCCTTCTCTCTGCGCTTCCTAGGGAGCCATTTAACTCTCTTGCCGTTTCCCCAGCAATGCCCAAGCCCCATCTGCCTCGCTCGCGAGAGCAGCCAGTTGTTTTTGGCACAAGGGCCCCACTGGGCTCTTTATCGGGTTCCCTGGCACAGGAAACCCCTATTTCTACCCCAATCTAGTGCCCAGTTGCAGGACTTACTGTTGCTGCCACCGCATGCCTCGCCAACAGAGTCATTACGTGAGAAGATTTTATTTTTTAAATAAATAAGCATTTGGACTTGTCTGAGACACCAGCATCTTCTAAAAAATTTAGACCAACATGAAACGCAGAATTTATTAACATTACTGTTTCTTTGTCATACGTGTAAAATGCATGTAAAACATAGCTTAAAATGTAAAAAAATTTCAATAAACAAGATAATGGCCTAACAAAATTACATGAAACTGAGTACCACATAAAAAGGTGGCATCAGTTTTAATGATGAAGTTGCTGCTCTTGCTTCATAATGACAATGATACAGCATTTTTGAGAGATGTATCCTTGACCAAAAGGAATGTGTATGGAAGAGTATTTTTTTCTTTAATTCTGTTGTGCTCTTACTTTAATGGGAATAAAAGTTTTAAAAAACTGGCTTCTGTTCAATTATTAAATAATTCAGACTCCAAAATTCTGAACTTACATGCATGCACTTGGTCGCATTAATTAAAGAGAAAAGCATGTTTGAAGTCATTTGTGGACTACTCTTTTCTAACAAACCTTCTAAGAATGAACTAATATTTGCACTAAGTTTTAAATACCAATGCTGATCTACGAATTTGATTAGAAAGCAGGAAGAACTGAATGTGCAGTGAGACGCATTCCTCCATTGCTTTGAAAAGCTCTGTTTGACAACCCAGTAGAAACATGTTCTATGATCAAGAAAAGTACTAAGCATTGTTTGTTATTTATCCCAATAAGGTCAAGTTTATTTTTTTAATATTGTATTGGGTTTGCATGACAAGGTATTGGTAGAGGGGGGGCTGCAGAGGTGGCTTCTGTGAGAAAATACTAGAATTCCCACGTCTGACAGAGCCAATGCCAGGTGCCTCCAAGATGGATCCGCTGCTGGCCAAGGCTGAGCCAGTCAGCAAAAGTGGTAGTGCCTCTGGGATAACATATTTAAGAACATGGAAAAAAACCTGCACAACTGCAACTGAAGAGAGGAGTGAGGATATGTGAGAGAAACAACCCTGTAGACACCAAGGTCAGTGAAGAAAGAGGGGGAGGAGGTGCTCCAGGTGCTGGAGCAGAAATTCCATGAAGTGAAGATAGTGAGCAGGCTGTCCTCCTGCAGCCCATGCAGGTCCATGGTGGAGGAGATATCTACCTGCAGCCTGTGGAGAATCCTACACCAGAGCAGGTGGATGCACCTGAAGGAAGCTGTGACCCCATAGGAAGCCCATGCTGGAGCAGGCTCCTGGCAGAACCTGTGGACCTGTGGAGACAGGAGCCCACACTGCAGCAGGTCTTCTGACAGGACTTGTGACTCCATGGGGGACCCACGCTGGAGCAGTCTGTTCCTGAAGGACTGCAGCCCGTGGAAGGGACACATACTGGAACAGTACATGAAGAACTGCAGCCCATGGGAACGACCCATGTTGGAGAAGTTCATGGAGGACTGTCTCCCTTGGGAGGTACCCCATGCTGGAGCCAGAGCAGACTGTGAGGAAGAAGGAGTGACAGAGACAACGCGTGATGAACTGACCGCAACTCCCATTCCCTGTCCCCCTGGACCTCTCTAGGGGGAGGAGGTAGAGAAAATCAGGAGTGAAATTTAGCCTGGGAAGAAAGGAGGGGTGGGGGAAAGGTATTTTAAGACATGGTTTTATTTCTTATCAACCTACTGATTTTGATTGTAAATAAATTAAATTAATTTCTCTGAGTTGAGTCTGTTTGCCCATGACATTAATTGGAGAGTAATCTCACCCTTTCCTTATCTCAATCCATGAGCCTTTCATTATATTTTCTCTCCCATCCTGCTGACAAGGGGAGTGATAGAGTGGCTTTGGTAGGCACCTGATGTTCAGCCAAGGTCAACCCACCACAAACATATTATACTAGCTTCCAAATTGTCTATTTTCTATCAGAAGAAAAAGAACTTCAGACAGAAATTAAATACCCAGACTTTCTAACTTCTTAGAATTATAGTAACTGGATTAAATAATTTCTTCCCTCCCTGGAAAGATTCAAAATGATTTCACAACTAAATGATAGAAGTTTCTTTGTAGTGTTTCACTGGAAACTGTTAGCAATGATGGAACAGTATGGATGCTTTTTCTACCATCAAGTAAAATCACAGTTAAAGAGCAACAAATCAAGTGTGTTTCATTTGTAAAACTTTTGGCATTTTCTTATGTGAAAGACAGACTATTTCTTATTTATAATATTACCCATACAAGATTCTGTGCTAAAGTTAGAAGTGTTATTTCAGGTCTATTAGTGCTAAGTTTCATTTTTCAAGGTCTCTCAGGGCAGCTAAAATAATAGCAAAAATTGAAGACATATGCTACTAATGAAGTTTGTTTCATAACCTTAGAGCTCTGTTCTTGCACCATTTTGATAAAAAGTAATTACCTTCTTTATTTTACCCAGAGGCTAAACTTTTAACATAGGAAAAGGTGGGGGGGGGGGAGGGGGGAGAGAGAATACATGTTGAATTAAATGTGCAGAATAGGTAAAAATAAAATAAATTATTACTTACTGATGAACCTGTAAATTCTAACTAAGATTAACCGTATACCCACCAAAAACAAGGTGGAAGTAGAACTGCCTGCTGGTTTTCCCCAATAAACATTACTTTTAAAGACACTGAAAGACATCTAAATAAATACTCATTTTTGTTTTAATCAAAGTGACTTATTCATGTCAACAATAATGACTGTAGTTTTAGAACAAAGTACGATGGAGTTCTGTTTAGTAATGTGTGCGTTTTTGTCATAACAGGTGTTACAGTCTGACATAAAGTTTCCTGTGCTGAATTTCTATTAGAATTATTTTGACAGTTTTTGGTTTTATACTGTAATTACAAGAAGCTGTTTTTCCCTTTTGACTTTCCTCCATACCTCAAAAACAATTCCAAGTTGTCACAGTATTTAAGCGGGGTGGCTGCAAGAACAAAACACACTAATAAGTGATCTATAATGTATTAACTAAACATAATAGGTATAATATGTGATTACTGATGTTTATTTTAAGATTTCTGCTCTGTGGCACACACAAACCAGCCCCTCCGGTCCAGTTTAGAGCAGCACCAGGGGAGCAGGACTCTTGCTCCAGGGCCAATGCGCCCTGGCCAGTGGCCAATGTGCCCTGGCCAGTGGCTGGGCTCCTATGCCAAGCAGCTCCTCATGGTGTCAGACACATGGGCATGTTTTCACACTATGCTCCTGCCTTTCAGCTCTTGGGTTTTTTAATATCAACTCACTGGCTTAAACCACTGCTGGCATCCCTAATTAGTGACCATCACCAGGTTTCTATCACCCTCTGATCTCCTGCCTCAAATGTGTTAGAAAAGTCTGCAGTTTGTTTATTGCTTTGTTTTTCAGCTCATACCAGGTTAATCTAGTCTGTTAGAGCTAGGCAGATCTAGTCAAAGCCTTATTTTTTGGGGTGGTGCTTTTGAGTAGACTATATCTTGTAAAACTGAAGCACTGAAAACTATTGCATTCTGCACAGTTTGTGGAGACTGCAGAGCATATTAGTTAGATAAGAAACATGATATGAAACCTCAGTCAGACAAATCCTTTATCTGCACAACAAGGTCATGTCTTTGTTCAGAGCGACACAGTACTCCAAAGAAGCTGTAGTCCAACTGGTTTAAGTAAACAAACACCAAAGCATTTTGTTAAAATTAATTCCAAGGTGGGCCTATGTACTGAGCTTTAAATCAATTTTAAATCATCTAGAGTTATCCTGGATAAATAGGGTCTGAGTCTAGCTGTGCTGGTTCCACAGCATTCCCAGAGCTCAGATTACATTTGGAAACATGGTTCATGAGCATATTTAGCATCTTTATTAATAAAAGGGTTTAGCCAACTTGTAAGGCAACCAATTCCTCCAGCAATTTAGATAGAATACTGGTTATTGAGAGACAGGTAAATTCCATTACTGTGTTAACAATATGGTTTCATCATTGCAGAGTAGCTAGTAGGATATTCCAAAATAAGACCAGGAAGAAATCAGTAAGCAATTTAATGTAGTCTCTTCAACTTCTGTCCAATCAACACAATACTTATGTTCATGGCCTACTGTCATCAGGTACCCCAGCTCTTTTGCACATAGCCCCACTACATTGTTGTTGTGGTTCAGCCCCAGTCGGCAACTAAACACCACGCAGCCACTCGCTCACTCCCCGTAACCCTCTGGGACGGGGGAGAGAAATGGAAGAGCAAAAGGAAAAAAAACACTTATGGGTTGACATAAGAACAGTTTAAAAATTAAAATAAGATAATAATTATAATAATGATTATTATAATAACAATAATGATATTATAATAAAAAGGAAAAGGGAAAAAGGGAAAAAAACAGAAACACAAACGATACAACCACTCACCACCCGCCGACCAATGCTGTCGGTCCCTGAGCAGCGATTCCTGCTTCCCCCCCGCAGCCAGCTCATCCCAGTTAACATACTGGGCATGACATTACATGGTATGGAATATCCCTTTGGCCAGTTTGTATCCACCCTATTAGCTGTGCCCCCTCCCCTCCCGGCTTCTTGTGCACCCGGCAGAGCATGGGAAGCTGCAAAAGTCCTTGACTAGTACAAGCACTACCCAGCAACAGCCAAAACATCGGTGCGTTATCAACGTTGTTTTTATACTAAGTCCAAAGCACAGCACTATGCCAGCTACTAGGAAGAAAATTAACTCTGTCCCAGCTAATACCATGACAACTTTTTATTGAATTAATAAAAAACTTTACCATAAACCTGGTCAATCAGCTCAATAACTTTTTATTTTTGATCTCTACCTTGAATAACTAAACCTGCAATTGTCATTCTCAGACTGGACAAGAAAATTTAATCAAAACTCTTACAGTGAAACAGAGTTATGCACCTATTAAGCAATCTTTTTCACACTCTATTTTTATCTCTGTGTCTTCTGTGAAGAAGGCTGCAAAATTTTTTTGGATCATGATGTCAGGAAAAAAGATATCATGAAGGAAATTAAAGAACACAATTATTTAAGGAGAATAACTCCATTCCTGAACATGGGAGAAAGCAAAGCAGAGTTCTCTGAAGTTTAATTAAAGAGTCTTTTTGGAATGAGCAAAATAGCCCAATTACTAGGATTGTAAAATAAAAAGCCACAATTTATGCTGATGCCTGGTAACCAGGAAATCTATGAAAGCCATAAAGATATTCTTCTTGTTTTCTGTAAGTGTATCACACTTAAGTGAAACTTCCAAATTTAAGGGGACATATATATATGAAGTAAAAATTTAATTCAACTCTATTTCCTGAAAGACTAGCATTAAAGACAGAGGGTCTCACCTGTTGGGGTAGGACAGCTCTCCTTGCATTGCAATCTTGTGAAAGGAGAAACATCTTCCAGAGTTTGAGAGTCAGAAAATGCATGCAGGACCCATTGCCATCAGTAAGAAACTCTTCTGTAGTAACAGTGTTTCAGACAGCTTCAGTATGTTGATACCAAGGCATAAGGTAAAAATACGAATAAAGGTACCATGTTATTAAAAAATGTGTTATAGCAAAGAAAATTAGCATTAAATATAAGTATTCTTCTGTCTGTTATGTAATTTGGTATTTGGAAGCAATATTTATTTTCTTCCTTTTCAAAACCAGATTTCTATGAAGATTATAGATTTCATGCATATCCCCTCATATCAGCATTTCTGAAGGAACATCAAAGAGAGGAGTATTAAATCTGGTATCTTAATATTATAGTCGTAATTCCATAATTAACCCTTTAATAAATAGTAGGTGAATTAAGACAATAAAGATGTAGGAATGAAACAAAATAGATTTTTTCAAACCCTGAATTCTGGATAAAATACTTTCAGATTTTTCAGCTGGCTGGATTTTAGGAAAAGCTAGGAGTAAAAGAAAGCCCACTCCTCTAAAGCCAGATGCTAACTAAGCATAGTAATTATTTTGACTAACGAGCTCGAAGATCATTGAAGAAGTGGCTCTAAGTAGATCTTTAGCATCCCCAGAATATACTAGAGATAAATATATTAAATCAGAAAGGCATAGTAGAATATACCACACTTGGGAAAGAGTGTATGTCAGTATGAATGAAGATCAGGTGACACTCACATAAAGGTCAGATATTTTTGAAATATTTAGAGAAGTAACTACAGGGTAGGCTAAGGGTGAAACCTTTAAATTGGATGAACAACAGAAAACTTCTAGTATGAATCTTTGAGACTATTAGTAACTATAAGATTTTCTCCTATTTGACATTTCAAATTTTTTTATTTTTAACCAGGTTGTATTAACTATTCCTGTCTTACGAACATGTGCAACTGAATACATGGCTGTTATTAAGCAGTTAATATAGATTTAAACTTATCAGTGCCTTCTTTTTTAATACATCAGAGTAAGTTAATTCAAATATAGGCTTATCCTTTTGATCTGCACTTCCTACTTGGAGGTTCCATCAATTGCTACATGTTCCAAAGAGGAAAGCTACTTCAAATTATACAATATTGATACTAATCCATCAAATATTGATTTTTGCAAGCTGTTCCCCAAGACATACTAGATACCAAAGGGCTTGCAGCTGAACTTCACCTGCAAGTTTAAAAGTTATTAAAGTTCTAATCTTTGGTGTTCAAGGTGTTTATCTCTCTGTCCCTGCATTTATGTAAAAAATCAATAATAAAAAGAAGAATTTGAATGATTAGTTCTATGAGTTGATGAAGTGAATGTTAGTAGTCAGAAACTTCCAGGAAAATCCTGGAATTCACTTGTTTCTGTATTATTTGAAACTGCGTTTGTTACCCTTCATATGAATTCTCCCAGGATTCTCTTGAAGTAAGGGGAGTCAATGTAGGGAAAAATCATTGTATCAGAAAGATTCTTGGAAATATCCAAACAATTATTATTTTTGGATTAATCTGATCTAACAAAAATTACAGGATCAGATATTTAGCCTTTTAGCTGTATTTAGGTACCTCAGAAGAGTGGGCATAAATTATTAAGGAGTTCTGGCTACAAAACTCATCGTTTATATTTTGAAAATATTTGTATAACATTTGCAGCTTGTGTTAGCAAACAGTAAGAAATACATTATTAGCAAATAACAAGAATATTAACAAACAGATATTCCTGACAGGCAGTGTTTATACATGTGTTATATTTTTACACAACTTATTTTGAGCTTCAGAAGTTTTAAGGGTAAGCTCTACTTACAGTAGAAATAACTGATACACACTAAAGGAAGAATGCTACTCAGACTGTTTTAATTCTCAGAGCAAAATATGCATGATTATGAAATGGTGCAACCTGGATCCTCAGAATCTATACTTAATCATTCCAGTGGATTTAAGTACATGGTTAAAGTTCAAGTTTAAGTGATGGAATGCAAGAAAATCATTGGTAAACTAGAGTTCAGCCATCAAGATGATTATGAAGGTGGAGAGTATGATGTAGTAAGACATGCTGAGAGATCTGGATTAATTCAGTCTTTAGAAAAAAAATACTCTGGGAGTGTCTTACCAATGTCTTTAGCAGTCAGATAGATGGTTATAGAAAAGACAGAGCTAGCCTCCACATGGAGGTGCACAGTGAAAGGACGATAGGCAGCAGACACAGTTATGTGAATAAAATTCCAATTAGATGTTAGAAAAAGAAATAAATCACAATGTGGCTGGTCAGATACTGGAACAGTTTGCCCAGGGGAAGTGTGAAACCTCTTGGACGTTTTCATAAACAGACAATGCGAAGACCCTGAGCAAGCAAATGAATTTTTTATTTTTAACCAGGTTGTATTAACTATTCCTGTCTTACGAACATGTGCAACTGAATACCCCTGTTTCAAGCAAGGGGTTGGACAAGATGACCTCCTGGGGTCACCTTCAAAAGAAATTATTACCTAAATTTATCATAGTTGACTTACTCTTCATGGACAATTCAGAACAGTTTTAAGTTTGCATACCTTCAACTTTCCTCTGGAATTGTTTCTACTGTGCCAAATACTTCTAATATACTGATATTTACTGCTATCCTGCTTTATTTCTTTATTATTTGAGCAATAAACTAGTACACTATTGTTTTGCTCATTGTAATTACCCACAACCTAGCAGATTATCTTTTTATTTTTTTTAGCTTCAGGAAAGAAATGAGATGAAACAATATTGATTAGTTAGAAAATAAAAATAGAATTAGACCTTCAGCACAATTCCTTTCATAAAGAAGTGGTTTGGAGGAAGATTTTAGCACCTGAACAAGGATATCTTATGTCCCTGGGATCTAAAGCACTAAATTCTCTTAGCTCTTTCACTTTCATAAAACTGTAATATGCATTTGATCTTCTTCCCATAAAATTGGAGTTCAAGTATGTTTTACAGCATATCAAGAATTTTGATTAAATTCAAAGTTTTAATAATTTTTTAATTAAATATTGAAGTATTGATGTTATAAATATATATAAAGGTATTGTACCTGCTTTCACTGTCACATGCCATTAGTAAAGAAAGTCAATCTCTTTCAGTTATTTAAATAAATATTTATAGATTATACATGTGTATATATATACAGGTTTAAGCAGGTCAGGATTATATGTCCAGAAAAGTTCAGTTTTCTAGACTTTTTCTAAGCATTTTTGTCTTGACTCCTCAGCACTGATTGCCTCTTATTCTCTTTGAACTACTGTCCTCTACTTCAACCTCTATTCTATTGCCTTCGAAGTGTGCAATAGGATTTTATGAAAGAAGTAATTTAAAAGTCTCATCAGATTACATTTTTGTTATAATGCCAATACTTCCATCACTTCTTGATCTGTTGTCACTGAGCACTGTGTTACATCACAATTTAGATAAACAATACAGAATTCTAAATTTTTATGTATTTCATTCATTCCTCAAGTTAATAATGAGGTATAGTTTATATCTGTATCTTTCCATTTCTAGCTTGTGCTAACAGCTCATTTAATTGCTTACACTAGCATGATGTCAATGCCAGAGTTTTTCTATGACTTCATATTGATAATTTTATTTTTCTTGTGATATCTTTTTATAGCAGTTACTTTAATTTTAAAATGATGAGGCAGTTCCCATTCCCAGTGCTGCAAACCTCATAGGGACCATGATAAAAGAGAATTGTGTATGGATTTTCCTACCTTCTCTGGGTAGTTTCTTCCATACTAGCTAGTGTCATCTCAAGTTAGCCCCTTGATTAACCATTTTACGTCCCACTAGCTTGTATGCTTCATCAAGATACCTGACTGGAAAAGTTTCTGGCAGAGAAGTTCAGAGACAATATCTTGTAATAACGTGAATTAAAGCTCACACTTGTAAATAGTATGAGTACGACCAGTATGTGGCTGGAAGACTGGGATAATGCTGTCAAGCCAAATCTATCCTAGCAAGTGTCACTGTCTTTTAAATTTCTTCACAATGAACTCTTAACAAGCATTTACATGGAGCTTTATCTTTAAACTATATAAAAGGCTATGGGCTTTACAAAAACTTCTTTGAAGCATGTCTGAAACATTTCTAGGGCAATATATTCCTGTTACAACTGTCTCAGTTCTGGAGGAGAATTGGGAGCTTACAAACTCTTGTAATGAACTTGTGAAGGTACCTAATTTTATGTTAATTCTATCCCACAAATGTTGACATTTTTTGGTATCACAATGTCTGGTTATAACTGGCATTAATAAAACAAGGTAATCAGAGAGAAAAAAGAAAACCTGATAAGGTTCACTGTGAAGATCTGAAGCAGTTCTTCTGGGCAACAAGTTAGCTTTGTCATTTGTGTAAGGAATTTCAAAAGGTTCTTATGCTGCTGACTAACAAAAAGGCCTAAGTGACTCATCACCATCTCTCTCCTGGAAGAAAGATCTAAATATTTGGCTAAGGTAACCCCAGGACCCGAGATGCTGCTTAGTAATTTGGGGATCCTGGGAATCCTTCACTTGACCTGATCCACAGGTTACCTCACAACTTAAATCTATGCAATGTTTTAGAGTAATCAGCCTTTCTGTTGGCGTTACTCAATCTGAGGAGCTCCTCAGAGAATTGCTGTGCTTCTGCAACAGCCCAGTGGCCAAACTCTGCTCTGCCAATCTATGTATATATTTCTTTCGGGCTTTACCACAGGAAAAGACAACATTTGCTGTTTATCACTAAGAACCGTGGCTAGAAATGTGTCATCTGAGTGCTGAGAGAAAAGAAGGAAGCATCGCTATTTGAAGGACTGAAGTGAACCATCAGATGAGGCCATGCTAGTCCAACTATTTGATTGAAGGGCATGATGTTTCTACCCAGTGGATAATGTCGGCATCAGTAAAGTAACCTCATATACTGCTCTGGTGTCACCATGGCCAAATGACCTGACACTATTGATTTAAACATGGGCAAAGATGACACTAAGTGACCTGTCATGATCCACTCAAGTCTACACAGAAAGAGCCTTGGAGAGACTCAGAAACTCTGAAGATTTCAGGGTCACTGTAACGTACACAGTAATTAGATATTGGCATCCAGCCAGTCACACAAACCACATTTTGATCAAATTTTAAAATTTAAGCAAGTGTCCCTTACAATTAAAAACATTATTTATAAGGAATTTTAATTATTCATAAGTAGTAACTGCTAAGCAGTATACATATAATTTAGCAGGAGTGGTTTGTTTAAGTATACAATCAGTTGAAGCAGGTGTAAAACAGTTAAAAGTTTGGCATTCTGTTTTAGTTTAAATAAACTAAATAAACCTTAGTTAGATAAAAACAATGCTACTGAGATATTAATGTAAAGCAACTCATTTTCTGAACTTTCCATTTCAACCATGTCTGCTTTTCTGTAATGGTAGGTACTGCTTGCTTTCATCTGACAAATACATGCTAAACCTTGTATTTGGATGGTGTGCAGTTGTTTATTTTAATGTTAATTATCTTCTAAAAGGCAGGGTTGCAAGTCCTTTGTCCAGACAAATGCAAAGTTTGCAGGCATAAAAATTATTATTTGAGCCATGAATATAACAGCATTTCTTTTAGACTTGCCAGGAGTAAAGACTACTAATTCAAAGCTGTTTGCAGTTTTAATTCCAGAGAAACCTTTCAGAACTTCAGGTAGATGCTGAACAACGCCTCATTTTTAGATCAGGATAAGAAGCTGCCCTAAAATTCACAATAAACTTTACAGGGTTTCTTATTCTCTCAAGCTTATCTTAGTGCACTTTTCTGTTGCCATTTCCAAACTTTCACCTTGGAAACATTTATTTATAAATAACTGAGCATGTTGAAGTGTCCTCCAATATACGTTGAAACAACGGAAATATTCTCTCCTTCCAGGCCTCTCTAACCAATAGGAACAGAAATCCAAGCAGGGGAGAAATCAGATCTGATCCTCAAAAGACATTGTTCACAGAAATCTGCTTTCTGAACAAAAATGTCCATTCCAGGTTTTCAGTTCTGTAACAAAAAAGAACACTGTCTAAGAATCACTAGTTGATAATCAGTTTTGTCCAGTTATTTTCAGCTACAAAGGACATGAAGATAATTCAGAACACATAGTTATTCAATAAACATTTCAATAACAATATTGAAACCAATCCTTTCCACCATTTCCTTTCCACCATTTTCTTAGTATTTCTTAGTGTTCCAACCTCTTCCTAATAATCTAGTCGAATTTTTCTGTATACTTAATAGAACTGGGGTGATTAAATAGAGTAATAGATGTAAAGAGTGACTTCTGAGATTGTTTAAAATATAATTTAGCTATAAAGGGAGAGCCTTGAGCTGGTATTCTTAGATTAAACACTGGCAGATATGCACTTTTCCTGTAGCACAGATTTTCCTGAGAAGTCCTTTATATGAGGAAAAAAACATAAACACAAAGATTTTGGTAAAATAACTGTATTTCTGTTTGCATTCTGGTATCCATTTAATCTTTTCTCTTGATTGTGAAAAATATAACTTAAAATTTGTCACTGCTCAAAAGTTATTCCTAGTTCTCTCTTAATCAAGCCGATATAATCCTGTTGAGTGCTTTGGCAAGCAAATTCATGTTTATGTTTAGAGTGGTTAAAAGGGGAGTGGCATAGCCTATAAGAAACAAAATATAACCCAAGCAACAACTTCCAACTATCCATTCAAAAAAGCCAGAAAGACTTAGGTATTATTTTTAAACCCTGGATTTATGCTAATAATGCAAAGCACCGTTATATTACTGAAGGGTTGCAACTGTATTAATACTTTAAATTATTAATATTCTTAATTTTTCCATTATTGTTTAAATACACTGTAGATGTGACTTGCCCAACACTAGCTGTCTAAAAGTAAGGTGCCCAAGTCTAAACAAGTCACACATGGTCTTTCTGAATGCAAAGGCAAGTGAATGTCTCTCTACCCCACAGCTTTTGGTGCTTAATGTAGAATGTGATGAAGTGCCCAAAGGAGAGAGGCAACTACAGAGATTGTAAAGAAAGCCTGGAAGACTATCTTAGACTAGCTGTTCAACTTTGAATAGCTGTGGTTTGGTCAGATGAATCCCAGCCTTATGTTACAGATTTACTGAGAATCAAGACTATTAACTCCTTAATACTTCAGAGGAGAGAAGAGTATCATGATTCTTCTGTACTTCTGATTTAATAATGCTAATGGGAATTTGAGTGCACACAAAATACAGTTTTACAGCAGATTGGACAGTTTGGAGTTTCAGAAGACATATTTTCTCTTCAAGTGAATGAGCTGTATGAAACAGACTGTTACGATTTTAAAACTACAGTATTGTGCAGTTGCATGCAATCTTTTTAGATAGCTTAGGCAATGACAGCTTGACAACCTCTTGTTTCTTTTTTATCTTATATCTTCTAAGGCCAGACTGCTCATGATATTAATTTTTCAAGCAAGTACACAAAATTTTTAAAAGAAAATGGTATCCTTTAAAAAACTCTCCCATATCTCCATTCTACAGATTAATTGCATTATGTTTTAATGCGAATTCTTTAACATTAACAAAAAATATAATATACCCATTATTTGGGAAATTTTCTAAAATTTATGTTATAGAAAATTCACATAGTTTTGTAGGTATTTATATGTGCCACTTAATATTTATAGCCAGAATTTTTTAAAGAACTAGACTGGCTGTGCTGCACTAACATTTTAGAGTCCTTGGATCACGTGAACCAATGGATTAAAAATAATTTTATATTGTTTTGTCTTTTCAACCATCTTCCACATTTTATAAAAAAAGCTATTAAAATTAATAACTTTTCACAACAATTTTGTAAATAGAAACTAGATATTTCAAAACAAGAGACAGAAAATAGTGGTCAGATTTCTACATTTTCAAATGTCATAGAGAGAGATAAAAAAAGTTTTTAGCAAGTGGACTATTCAGATTTTAATTAAACAATAAATTAAAATACTTGGGTTTACAGCTAACGTGCTCTCTCTATATTTGTCTAGTTACTAATGGGTCTCTGTTTTCCTCTAAAACACAAAATTTTGATTTGTGAAGCAGTAGAATTTAAAAAGTAAAAATTTTCACTAAGCACTTGCATTTCTAAAAGATTACTCACTACTGATCTGTGACTTTCTGTTGACTCTTAATTCTGTTTCAGAAATTCAATAGCAGCAATATAGTCTGACATTCCATTCCAAACACGTCACTCAGTCTATTGCACTGAGCATTGTCAGGATGATATAAACATCACCCTAGTGAAGAGGAATTGAAGAGGAAAGAAAAGGTGAGAAAGCAAGACAATAAAGCTACACAGGTTGCAAAGTTTTCAAGAACATCTTGTAGCGGTGTTTAGTTTGTGTTACAATCCTCTTTTTAGTCCTTTTTTTTTTTTTTTTCCATAAAATAACTTTCTTCACAAACAAAAGTTAAGATAGGTAATAAAAGTGACCTTACCTATGTTGTTCCTAAACTCAGTGTCATTTGCCTAGCAAGTTAATTTCCCTTACTGCTTTTGTCTTGTCTTGGCCTATCTTCAGCATAGGAGCCCTACAAGCTATAAACTGAGCTGTCTAGCTTTCCTCTCAGCAACTCATAGAAGGGTTGATTATACACTTGGAGCCTGGGCTTTCAACACATCCTTCCCCTCTTCTATATTTTTTAAGGAAATCGCTTCCCTGGGAGTGTCTAAAAGAATGTGTCGGTTTGACCTTTTCATGTTTTGTTGTTAGTCTTGCTCATGGTTCCCATATGATCATCTGTCGTTCCCTCTTCCAAGATCACTGGTCACTGGTGATCAGAATCACTTAAGATGTTATTCAGACTTCAGGGATTTCTTATAGATTTTTCAGTAGAGAACTATTTGACAGTGCATATAAATGGTATTCATGTTCTTGTAGAGAGGTGACTGTTGCTTTGGCTTTCATTCTCCCAGCAATGTTTGACCCTTTGGGGAAATGTGTGTTATTTCCATCTCCTCCATGCTGTGCAGAGCTGGGAATATTTTTGCTCTGCATATCTCATCTAATTTTAAATGCATTCCCCAGCAGTAGAAGAGGGGATATTTGTAGGATGTACTTGTAAAACCAGTATTTAGAGTTTAGAAAACTATTTACCTTCAGGAATATAGCCTTTCTCGGTGTCTACATGCTTTTTAAAATCAGGACAGATGATAGGAAAAAAAAAGACAGCTTACACATAAAACACAAGAAACTACAGAAAGACATAAAGGATTGTGAGTGCCATATTTAGTTTAAATTTACGGAAAGTTATAGTATTCCACTATTAGAGGTCTAGTGGTGGAATAAAAACTGATCTTTTACCAGTGGCTACTCCCTAAGTTCCTTTGAACATTATTGTACAAATTCTCAATAGCTAAGAAGTGTCAGAACTCTCCTCAAGCCAAAAGTCTTACATCCGCTAAAGATTTCTCCCTACATGTTATGTACAGACCCCACTGATGTCAAATGTGCCTTGTGAGATTTTTCATTTATTTTAATGGATTTTGAACATTCACATTTGTTGCATACATGCGTCTTACAGAGCTCCCCAGAGATGGCCATCATTTCTTAAGGATGAGACTCTGCCACCTGTTATCACTTACAGGATATGAGCTTTGAGAATCTGTAGATGAGTGCTACCCATGCCTTTAAACTGAGTATATCCATTACATGAAGGTAATTTTATAGTACTGAAGAAAATTACTTAGCCTGTTGCCAGGAGGACTGGGGAAGGAAAAGCAAAACAAAACAAAAACCCCAAACTAAACCAAAACAACACTGAAACCCTAGATACCTTACAACCCTAAAGTCCTAAAAGCCCTGCAGGCATCTTCACATCTCATATAAGGTGTCACTGCCATGTAAGAAAGGTGTCAGATGGTACTGGGAATTTCCATCGTCATCTTCCTTTTGAGCAACTTTGAGCAGGATGCCTCTGCAGGCATGAATTTGCATTGCTGAAACTTGATATGAACCATATCTGAAGGTATTAACCTTTCCCTTGTTAAGGTTAAAGGGCAGTAGGACAAAGAGTTTCCTGCAGCTCTGCAGAATGTTTTGAAGTGGCCAATCCTGGACTTTTTCAGAAACACAATTTCCATAAGTAGTTCCAGTATCTTTAGTTCTGGGTAAAAACAGGTTTTTGGGATGGGCCATCTGTGAAAAAATAAAAAGAAGATTTAGATCGGGTAAGCAGGAAATAAATGAAAAGGTAGGTGATTTGGTTATGGTGACATCAGAATGAAATGATAACCTATAAATATGCTCGGAAAGTGGAAAGATCAAGACAATGAAAAGGGAGAGCAAATTCTGAGGTGAAGCATATGCTGTAACCCCAAAAAGCTCTGTGGGAAAAGGCAACTAGTTTAACTGCAGCTTATGGCTCAAATACCCTACCAAACTGTGAGATCTTAGAAATCTATTTGAAGATTGTGTTTTCTTCACAATTTTGTTTTCTGTATCTCCCAAATAGTGTATCATTTTAGTGACTAAAGTAAATGAGAAAGGTCTTTGTATATTCCTCTTCAATATCAGGTAGGCTCCAGCTTTTAATAGATGTAATATTTATTTTCATTTTCAAATGCCAAAACAAGTTTTATGTGGCTTGACAGCTACCTTCTGCATGGCTGTTATTCAGGACATTACAAAGCCTTTCTAACAAATAAAAGCTTTAACTGAAAATTATCAAGCTGTATGGTGTTTAATGAATTAGATGTTTATTAAGGGAGAAGAAATTAAATTATTTGCATCAATTTCAATACCTATGTTCCACTAACTGACAGATCTGAATTACTAATGATTCACAAAAGGGGAATTTGTTATTAGTGATAAGAGGATCACTTTTCAATAATCTTATAAATTATTCAGAGAAATAATACTCTGAGAATTTTAATATGTAACATGGATTTGCAAAAATATTTATCTCAACTATACTCTTTTCAAATGAGTGGAAAATATCCTAAGCAACAAGCAAAAAAGCAGTATTAGATACACATATAAATATATGTATAATCAAATACAAAGCTAGCTTCATAAACTTACAACTTTACACAAGACTAGTTTTGCTTTTCAGAAAAATTCATTCTCAACATCTGATGGAAATAAAGACACATTTTTCCACATTTAGGAATCACCTCATTATAATGAATAGTAAGTGCAGAGACCTTAATATCATAAAACTTTCTACCATTACACCACATATTGGACTTATTTTCCCTCATTAAAGCTGTTTTTGAACCAGATGAAAGACCAGGGTAGCTATAAAATTTAACAAAATTTTAATATCTCTATCAGGTGAAAAATATTATTTGGGGGAATGTCATGAATAAATATGGAATTATGCTTATAGAACAAAGCAAAAATAGTATTTTCATTCTGTAAAAAAGAATATGTTAAGCATAAATATATTCAGATGTAGCCATGCTTCACATTAAATTAGGAGCTTAAAGTGAGTCTGAATATGAGTTTAAAACAAAAAGCTAAATTCTACTCACAACTAAGTATAAATGTAGCATTTCCATAAATCAGTGTTAAAGGACATTTTTTTATCCCATATGTCTTCAAATCTCAGAAAAATGAATTTAAGTTTTATGATAATGTCATGATATGTACACTAGGGTAAGTAAAAGCAAAACATGTCCTCTTTGTACTTAAACTAGGACTGAATAGAAAGAAAATTCCTAGGGAGACATCTGGAGAGCTTAGAAGAAAATATATTGTCTTTTATTCTGTCATGACCAGAAGCACAGTATGATTAAAGCAAATTGCAGAGTTAGGTGCGTATCTATATGCATTTGAAGAAAATTAATTTTGCTTTGCCTATTTTATTATTTGCTAAATGACCTAAAAAAACCCTCTGCAGCCAAAATAACATTTGTATTCCTACATACCAACAGTTACAGGAAGTTTTTATTAACAAGAGTGTCCCTGGTGTGCAGGTCAAACAAAGAGAATGCAAGGGATTGAGTGGTTTACATAAATAATTCTGAGCAAAGGGAACAGAACCCAAATAACCTGGATACTAACCTAATCCACTATCTAAAACTGCAAACATTCCTTTTAAGCCTATATACCTGCAAAACTAGACTTCTATGAGGAGCCTATACAATAACTTTCTATCTGTCTCCATCTTAATATCTTGTTAACCCAGTGGTTCATTCAGTAAAATCCAAGAGGAGGGTAGTGGTCTTAAAGACAATCAGCTTCATGCATATTTCCTAGGAATAAGGATTTTGGAAGAGGAGAGATGGAGGTTCAGGCATGCAGAGGATGATTATACTAATCCATATATGTAAGACGTATAAACACACACATATACATGATAATTACTGTGTTTGTATAGCTGAAGGTGACAGAGGTTTGCTCCATACAACTGTGATGTACCTGGGTGTAAGACTTGTGCCTGTGTGCATTCACAGTGCACTTATGCACTTAGTCATCCTAAGCAAGATCCAAAAATGCACCGATTAGTCTCTGCATAGGTGACACAAGGGCCTGAGTAGCAGGGAGTTTATTGAACTTCTAGGCAGAGGCACAACAAGGAGATTGATAGTAGTCCAGGCCAGATGACAGCACAGCTAACTGGTTGTCACAGGGACTCCTGGGTGGCACCTCAGGCAGAACTGGAAATTCCCCTTGGCAACTCCTGCTCTGCTTCAGCCAGTTGTGAGACACTATTTGTGAGTTTAGATGTGCTGATCAGTATCCTTGAAGAGAACTGCAGGTAGTTCTTACCATACAGAAAAGCATTGCCCAAACTTTACATAGGTAAGATAATATTTATTGGTCTGTAAAAACTGTCCCTGCAGGAATGGCCCCATTGGATAGTCTTTTGTACAGAGTTAAGATACTTAGGAGATGTTTTCTACACAGTTTAATAGAATCAACAGAAAGGGATTATGCCCATGCTGGAATGGTCACACAGGACCATGGGCCATCAGGATTATAAGAACCAAACTGTAATTCAGGGAACCTTCCCCAGCTCAGCTGAAGAGTAGCAGACACTGCTGTCACCATTTGGACAGTGACTGGCCATCCCCATGTGAGCGTTACCCTGTGCAAAAAATACCAACAAATGGGTTTTTTTACTAGCACTGTCTCTCTGAGTGTCTGTGCAGTATGATTATAACTCTCCAGTGAAAATGTATCTCCTTGCTGTATCCAGTAATAATTTAAAATATTAAACAAAAATATAGTGCTACAGAACAATAAAATGCAAGCCTAAAATTACTTAATATCTTTTCTTTCCAAATCCCATGTATAACAAATTTATTTTTATACACTCTGGTGGTTTATGCTTGGCTAAAGGGAAAACTCCCACTCAGCCATTCTCTCACTCCCCATCCTCACCAGGAAAGGGGGAGAAAGTAAAATGGGAAAAGTTCATGGGTCAAGATAAAGACAGGGAGTTCATTTATCAATCACTGTCACTGGAAAACAGATTTGAGTTGAGAAAAATTAACTTCATTAGAAATAGATTTGGATAGTGAGGAAAAAAAGAAAAAAAATTTTAAAAACATCTTCCCCTACCCTTTCTTTCCAGACCAACTTCACTCCTTCTTTCCCAGTTCCTCTTCCTGTGGATATCTGATCCAGCACCTCCTTCCACTCCTTCTTCTCTCATCTTGGTGCTTGCAAGGCTGTTTCTTACACTTTTTTTCCTCACTTCCTGTGTTGTGATTTTTGCCCTTTCTTAATTAAGCTACACCTGAAGCACCACGACCGTGGCTACGGGGCTCAGCTGTGCCCTGGGGTGGGTGGGTTGGAGCCAGCTGGAACCGGCTGTGTCTGTGTCAAGATCCACTGTTGGGCTGCACAATTTGGCAGAAGTTGAGCCCCCTTGCTTTCTAACCAACCTCAGATAATTCTGGGTGGCTACGGGCAGCTGGGCTTAACTTCTGAGTGATGTTCAATTGGATGTGCTGTCATGACCAGGTTTGTTGTATTCTCGGGAACAGAATTAAGACTTGAAATGGAGTCAAGTGCCAAGTCACTTTATTTGGCTGCCAACAAGTACGCAAGAGAAAAGGAGAGAAAGAGGGAAAAAAACAAAAAAGAGAGAGGGAGAGTTACAATAGCTACCACCACAGATCTGCGGCATCCCGCCAGTCCAATGTATCTTCAGTCCAGTGGGGGAATGTTCCAACTGGTCTCCTCTGGTTCCACCTTTTATAGGATTGTCCCGCTGCATAGTCCATGAGCTGGTTTGCAGGGCCACACCTCCCACTCGGCAGTGGGGCGCATGCGCAGTATCGTCACTAGAGGGTGCTCAACGGTTCCAGAGGGTTCCAGGGGGTCCAAGCCCCCCTCCCACATGTTGTAAGATGACCCTGGGGCCAGGCGCATGTGCAGAGGACTGGGCCTATGTGCTCCGAGACAAGAAGATACAGATATATATGTTCCTGCTGGGTAGAACTTCCTCAGTTGCCATCGTGGTGAAGCCTTGGTAGTCAAGCCATTCTGCCGACAATGTTGAGAGAAGTTTCTAGTCCCTTACAGCCTGGCATGGGGCAGTCCTGGCCTCTGCTACCAACACCTTGCCACTTACACTCAATATATACACAAAGGTTGAAAAATACAATGTATTTAATCACAATATATATTACAATTTTGAGGTAGCAGATAAATGCTTGTAAATTTGCCTTCTACTGTTTCCTCTCCCTCCCCTCCTCCCTGAGCTCACCCTGCCTTCAGATGTCATTTCAGTTAGAAGACAAAGTGGGCCAAAGGCAGAAGATACCTGATGGTTTCCACTGAGCTTTGGTCCCACACCCTACCACCTCAGCCCTCAGACTGTTGAAACTAGGAAAGAAAGGTTTTGTTACATTTATAGAGATACCAGCAACAAATATCATGAATCACAGATATAGATTTTCCCCAAAATGTTGTCTGTTTGCTTTGGCCCTCCCCTTGAAGTTAGATCAAAGGGCAGGATGAAACTCATTTTCTCTGGAGAAGATGGTGGTTTGCTGCTGTGCACAGATTTGGATTCCTCTGGGGTTCTGTGTAAGGAGTCTGTGAACCAGCTGTTCTGCACAAATGGAAACTAAAAATAATAGGACTTTTCATACTTTCACTAACATTTAATTTGCAGTATATTATAAAGATCACTTTCCTTAATTGGAAGCTTAACAAAAGTGTTCAGAATAATTTGCTGCCACCAAATAATGTCCAGATTGCCGTTCAAATAAGTGCAACTCTGAAAAATTAATGGATGGTTTTAGATCATTCTTTTGATTCTTCATGTATTCATGTTCATAAAACCTTGGTTACTGATGATCACAAATATTTACTGCAGTTCTATTGAATTGCATTTTGTTTTTATACAGAAGAATGAATTAGCTACAAACCAAAGGATAATTCACATAGCTCAAACTATTTAAAAGGACATAAATGGTTTTATTAATCTCCAAAGACAGTGGAAAATAAAGGTCAATTCTTCCACACACAGTGGAGTACTTTGAAGTTACAGTGCCTAACAAGATGATATTTTGCAGAGTATGATATTTTTAATCCTATATTTTCAATTTTCATCAGTGGTTATGTTTTATTATCTCTAGAATTAAATCGTTAATTTCTATAAGGTATACTCTATAAGTCCATACTCATTGTAATGTCATCTCTTCCCTGCATATTATATTGTAACAGGAAGCATCTTTCCCAGTGCTGCCTGGTTTTTTAAAGCATCTCTCTGGTTTGTGACAAAATATGTCCACTTGTTCTCGAGTTCTTAGCAGATATGTTTTATCTAAGTTTCAAAATATCATCTTCTCTCTGGCTTCAAAGAATATAGGGAGAAGGATTCTTTTCAAGTAAATAAATATTTGTGGTATGCATTTCTTTTACAAAACTACACTTTTTTCTGTAGTACGGAAAGATGGAAGTGAATATATTTAATGAAAACTTCTCAGTTGTTTAGAAGTATTTTGATGTGCCCGTTGCGTGGTTTGGTTTTTTTTTGAAATACAAATATTTATTAAACGGACTGGAAAACAAATATGTTTTCCTACAATTTTGGAGAATGAATTATCAAAATTTTAATTAAAGACTTTGGATGACATTCTGATATCATTCCTGTTAATAAATACAAGTGTAACTAAAATTAACATCTGGTTTTCCCTGTTTTCTTAAAATTGTCATGTTTGACTGTTGTTAGCTAAAACTCAGTTTCCACTAGGAAGATAAATACTAACTGTTGAATATCTGAGACAGTTCTGTTTATTGACAAGGAATTGATACGCTCTTTTCCAGTACTCTCACCTCTCTCTTTTGTTGGCAGTTTACTCTTCCCTCCATGTCTCCAGTTCACACATCCTGTCAGCTGGTCAGTAACAGCTGTGGTTGATTCAGAGGAATGCATTCACTTATAGGATGTGGTGGATTGACCCCAATGAGTAGATCAAATACTCACCCTCCCTTTCACTCACTCCCTTCTCCCTGTAGATGGAGAGAAAAAAGAGAAGGAAGGTGAAAAGACTCATAGATCGAGGTAATGACAGTTTCATAATAAAAGAAAAATCTGTGCTTGCAAGCAAAATAAAAAGAGGAATTCATTCACTACTGACCATCAGTGGCATGTCGAGCCACTTTTTGGAAAGTGGGGCTTCCAAATGCATAGCAGTTGCTTGGCAAGATAAACACCATAACCATGAGCGTTCCTGCTTCCTCATCCTTTCCGTGATTTTTTATTGCTGAATCTGATGTTATATGATATTGAATATCCCTTTTGTCAGTTTGGGTCAACTGTCTTGACTATGTCCACTTCCAAGCTCTTGGCCACCTCCACCTTACTGACTTTGGAAGCAGGTGGGTGGGAGGGAAGAGGTCTTGACACTGTGAAAGCTCTGTTCAGCAAAAGCCAAAATACTGGTGTGTTATCAACAATGTTTTAGCCACAAATGCAAAGCACAGCACCATACAGGCTAACATGAAGAAATTTAACTGCATAGCTTCGTCACAGCCAGGCCCAGTACATAGGAATATGATAAGCAATGTATAGTGCAAACATAATGATAAACAGGTTGATAAGAAAGTACTTTGCCAGCTGCAGGCTGTCTCATTAAATAGATAAGAGGTTGAGTTACAATTGAATTTTTCTAACTAGAGACACAGATTTGGATCTTTAACTTGTGTCCAGCTCCTGGTTTTCACAATATTCTTAGAAATTTCAAATTTTTGAACCCTTTTCCCCTTGGCTGAAATTACTGAATGAGCAGAAGAGTTATTAGATAGGGAAAAATAAGAATAAAGACAAGTATATAGCCCGATCAGACAAGTCTTGCTTTCTAGGATTCCAGGCAGCCCTTCTTTCTGTTCTAACTTTTTCAGTGTTATACTACATAAAAATTAAAACAACCAAAGAAAAATAAGTAAATGGCTATGTGATTGAGTTTACTGATAATATGAAATTAAGAAGAACATTACACAGCACGAGGGTGCTACAGATATTCCAAGTTCTCTCCTTTTCTCCTTTTACTAGAACACCAGAGACTTGCCCAATATTGTCCACCCCCATAATTTCTTATACCGTGCTATGCAAGCTAATACTAAAGCTCTTTCTACTCTTCTGAAATGAAGAGCAAGTTAAATGTTCCATCACTTAGGAATGCAGCAAAATAAAAATAAAGAGGACCTCCAGGGTTGTTTGATCCTGTCTTCTGAAATTTCAAGCACAAAACAGTGAAGGAAGAAGCTTTTTGATCAAATTGTCTAAAAGGTAGTTATATGAATAAGTTAAATCACATAAAACACTGTCTAGAGATCCCAGTTTCTATCTACTGACTATAAGACGGTCAAGAATGAGTTGCTCACAGAGAAAGACACTTAAAATCAGGTAAAATGAATGTATTTTAGATGCTGAGCGCAGAAGGGCCCACAAAACAACTACACCACAATGCAAAACCTCCCAAAAAGCCTCAATATCTAAAAAAAATGTAAAATATACAGAAGACCATGATACTCTACATCTCCAGTGAGCTGCAGAAAGAGGAAGGATCAAGGCTGATGTAGGTCTATTCAGGTATTTACAAAATGAAATTCATAATAGTTTTATGTAAAGATCTCACCCAACACTCAAGAATGAATAAAGGAATCCTCTTGACTATCCAGTCTTGGGAAAAAGTACATTCTAACTCCAGAGTGTAAAGAGGCAAGTGGTTTGGGCAGTGAAATCTACATAATGCAATAAAATACACATGACTTGCAAAAAAACCTTCCAAAATAACAACAAAAAAAAAAAACCCAACCACATTCCGCTATCTTTTCAAACTGCACAGAGGCAGTAAAGCACAATTTCATAAAGAATTCTCGTCTCTGGGAATTTTTTTGCAAATGTCTCTATAGGCTTAACAAACTGTGCTTTAAGGCAATTTTGATTCTTTGCCTCACAAAGATATTCAGATGGTTATTTCAGAAGTTCACTCACCAGACAATCTGAAGCTCTATATAATATCCAGCCTAAACTTATTCATAGCCATTTATCATGTGCTAATATTATTTTTTAAATTAAAGGATTTTTCTTGCCTTGATATATCCCCTCTCAATATAGTTATAAAAAGTCATTATATCCCCTCTTAAACTTCCCCAGCTAGGCTAGACAAACAGAGCGCTCCTTAATCTTTTCTTTGTAAGGTAAATATTCTTTTAATCATATCTCTTCTCTGAATCTGATCTATTTTAAATTAATCATTCCTGAGAGAAATGTTTAGTGATGTACACAATATTCCAGATGAAGCCTTACTGATGCCTTCTGTAGTGGCATCTACATTCTCATCTCTGTTAGAAGAGTGCGTCACTTGCATACTACAATAGCTGTAGCCTTATTTCATAGCTTCATCACTCTGCCAGTTCATACTCAACTCCAGCAAATATATCCAGACGTTTTTATACATTTCATCACATCAGATTGACAAAGCCTTTTTTGTAGAAAATTTTTAGTGTTATTCTTGTAAAAAATGCCTCTGAACTTTGCGGTATTAAATTGCATTCCATTTGTGAGATTCCTCTCCAGAGGATGATCAAATCCTCTTCATGTAATTTCAGCATCTTGTTGCTTAGATATTTCTCAAGCATATTGTTTCACTTGGGCTAGAGTTAATTTTCTTCCTAGTAGCTGGTATAGTGCTGTGGTTTGGATTTGGTATGAGAATAATGTTGATAACACACTGATGTTTTAGTTGTTGCTAAGTAGTGCTTGTACTGGTCAAGGACTTTTCCAGCTTCCCATGCTCTGCCAGGTGCACAAGAAGCTGGGAGGGGAGGGAGCACAGCCAAGACAGCTGATCCAAACTGGCCAAAGGGATATTCCATGCCATATGACATCATGCTCACTGTATTAGCTGTGGCGAGTTGGTCAAGGGGGCAACGATCAGTGATTGCAGCCTTGGGACTGGCGGGACACTGGTTGGTGGGTGGCGAGTGGTTCCATCACTTGTTTTTCCTGGGTTCCTTTTCTCTCGCTCTCTCTCGTTGTTTTCCTTTTCATTACATCATCATCATCATCATTATTACATATTTTATTTTTATTATTAAACTCTTCTTATCTCATCCCATGAGTTTTCTTACTTTTGCCCTTCAAATTCTGTGCCCAGTCCCGCTGGGGTATGGGGAATGAGCAAGCAGGTGTGTGGTGTTTAGCTGCCTGCCAGGTTACAACAATAATACACAGTTTTCATCTCAATGCCATAAACAAAGATTTTATCAGTCCCAACACTGATATCTGAGGGGTATCTGTACTGATTTTTCTCCAGCCTGTCTAGCCTCTTTCACACCTCATCTTTCACTGTCATCACCATGTTTGATGCTAATTTACCTTCGAGAAACCTTATCAAATGGTTAGCTTACATCTGAATAGAGAGAGTAGCTTTATTTTATTAGCCTCTCTAGGAAGTCAGTTATCTAAAAAGATATTAAGTTAGTCTCACACAATCTGTATGAGACAAAACCATGTTGTAATGTAAGTTCCATTTACCTCTATGCTCCAATTAGTTCTTGTTCAAAATCTTCTCTAATGTTTCGCAGAGCATTATAATCAGACTAGCTGCTTGGATCATGTTCTTTCCCCACTGCTTTTTATCTTGATACTACATTTGTTCTTCTCCAAATTTACTATTACCAGATTTATGGATTAATTTTAAATGGTTTCTACTAGATTTGCAATACCATGTGCTAATTCATTCAGTTGACTTGAAAAGATGTTATCAAGCTCTTTAATTCTTTTACACATAGAAATAACATTTTTTCTTCTAACTTCCATACTGTAATTTGTATCATGGTTTTCTTATTTGTAGCAGATAATATACATTACACTCACAATGACCTTCAAATTAAAAATAAAACAAACCAACAAACCAAAACCAAAACCAAACCAAACCAAACCAAACCAAACCCAAAACCACACCAACAGAAAAATAAAACCCACCACCAAAAAACCCACCAAGGGTGAGATTAATTAAAAATTTTGGCCATTTCTAGATCTTCCTTGCAGCCTTCTAATTCCAAGTGTATAGAAGCCTCCTTCTTTTCTAGTTTCCCCTCTTCATTTATGTAAAGAATATTGTATAAAGTCTAGTGTGTAAAAAACATTTTTATGTTTTAGTTTCTATTGCTTGGGCAAGACCGCCAAAGTATTTAGTCTTTACCTCTCTAACCTCTGAAACATTGTATTTCTCCTAATGAATCCATTTTCCCCATTCTTTTTATCTCTGGTCTACTTATTAAATCCCTTTTCACATGATTATTCATCTTGAAAAACCCTTTCATTCAAGTATTTAGTTTTCTCTTTGAATATATTATCTAATTGTTTTGGCATATTTTACTTAAAAATAAGTAATAATTCCTTCAGGTCTTCTCTGAATTCAAATCTTTAATTTTCCCAAGCTAATCAGCCTAATTAATTTATTTGCCCAGCAGCCTGATGTTTGCCTTTCTAGAATCCTCTAGATTATTTATAGACTTATGTCATGGTTTTAGCTGGGATAGAGTTAATTATCTTCACTGCAGCTGGCACAGTGCTGTGCTTTGGACTTAGTATGAGAATAATGTTGATAATACACCAATATTTTGGTTGTTGCTGGGTAGCGCTTGTACTAGTGTCCTGGTTTCAGCTGGGGTAGAGTTAAATTTCTTTGTAGTAGCTAGTATGAAACTATGTTTTGGATTTTTGCTGGAAACAGTGGTGATAGTGTGGAGATGTTTCAGTGTTGCTAAGTAGCGCTTACACTGGTCAAGGACTTTTTCAGCTCCCCGTGCTCTGCCGGGTGCACAAGAAGCTGGGAGGGGACACAGCTGGGACAGCTGACCCAAACTGACCAACGGGATATTCCATACCGTATGACGTCATTCTCAGTATATAAAGCTGGGGGAAGAAGAAGGAAAGGGGTATGTTTTGGAGTGATGGCGTTTGTCTTCCCAAGTCACCATTACATGTGATGGAGCCCTGCTTTCCTGGAGACGGCTGAGCACCTGCCTGCCCATGGGAAGCAGTGAATGAATTCCGTGTTTTGCTTTGCTTCCATGTGCGGCTTTTACTTTACCTATTAAACTGTCTTTATCTCAAACCATGAGTTGCCTCACTTTTACTCTTCTGATTCTCTCCCCCATCCCACCACCACCAGGAGGGAGTGAGCGAGCGGCTGCGTGGTGCTTGGTTGCTGACTGGGGCTAAACCATGGCAACTAGTCAAGGACTTTTCCAGCTTCCCATGCTCTGACGGGTGCACAAGAAGCTGGGAGGGGAGGGGGCACAGCTAAGAAAGTGGATTTAAACCAGCCAAAGGCATATTCCATATCATGTGATGTCATGCCCAGTATGTTACCTG
Source organism: Phalacrocorax carbo (assembly GCF_963921805.1). Classification (NCBI taxonomy): domain Eukaryota; kingdom Metazoa; phylum Chordata; class Aves; order Suliformes; family Phalacrocoracidae; genus Phalacrocorax; species Phalacrocorax carbo. Next base: position 105,545,905 of record NC_087515.1, read on the forward strand.
GGAGGAGCTGGCTGGGGGAGGGAGGCAGAAATCGCAGCTCAGGGACTTGCAGCATTGGTCAGCGGGTGGTGAGCGGTTGTATCGCTTGTGGTTCTTTTTCCTTTTCTTTAAATTTTTATTATTATAATCATTATTATTATTAATTATTTTGTTGTTATTATTATTATTACATTTTTATTTTAATTTTTAAACTGTTCTTATCTCAACCCACAAGTGTTTTTTTACTTTTGCTCTTCTGATTCTGCCCCCCATCCTGCAGCAGTGGGGGGAGTGAGCAAGCAGTTGCGTGGTTTTTAATTGCCGTCTGGGGCTGAACCATGACAGGGCTTTTTTACCCGGCAGAGCATGGGAAGCTAAAAAAGTCCTTGACTAGTATAAGCATTATCTAGCCACAACTAAAACATCGGTGTGTTATCAACATTATTCTCATTCTAATTCCAAAGCACAGCACTATGCCAGCTGCAGTGAAGAAAATTAACTCTATCCCAGCTAAAACCATGACAACTTATTTTTTTGTCTATCTTGCAGTTTAACATCAACTGAATCAGTTCATGATTGCTGAATCGTATTTAACTTACTGCAAGGCTGCAGTTCTTATGAACAGCTTCATAATTACATGATCATCCAATTATAGCTTAATATTACATTGTTAACTGAATTCCTTACTTTCTTCTCAGGTGTATCATTTGTACAACTGTACAATTTGTTTCTGTCACAGCTGAAATGAAGAAATGAAGAAATGAAACTCAAATTTTTGTAGTATCGGTCCATTTAACTTCCATGGCACTTAATTTTTATCTTGCTTTATAACAAGGCAGTTCTGAATTGTTCCAACGAGCTCTCACTGGGATCTCGGATGATAACCCACTACAAAAAGAAATCCCAAAAGGGCTGTGTCTCATTTGACTTCTACACCACTCAGGGCTTTAACACTTAGCCCATTCTCAAACAACGCATACATGTTTCACCCTCAGGTTCATGATGTATATTAACTTATACTCTCAGTTCAGTTTCATTCTAGAAAACAACATTCCCGTGGGTAGCCAGCCTTCCCTAGAGAGCAAGACATTCTGGAGTTAATATAGATGCATTTTAGGATTCATTCCTTTAATTTTTTTCTTTAAATGAAATTGTTAAAACAAAAAATTTTAATTCACTTTTTGGTAAAAAGAACATTGTCAGATTTGTCTTTTATTTTTCTCACAACCTAGGTATAAAACTCCCACAAGATATTTAATGTAAAAATAAAGAGAGAACATTTTTGTCCTACCTTTTGTTAGATTAAGATAGTATTAAAATTAAAAGCAACTACAGTCACTGAAGACCTCAAGCAAGAAAGTCTTAAAAATATATAAAAAGAAATTACATTTTCTTCAGCAGCTGCAGTCATAAAAATTAGGTGGGAACTACAGAGTAATGGAATCATAGGATAAGTCAAATTGGAAGAAACCTTAAGAGGTCTCTGAACAAGTCTCTTGCTCAAAGCCGGTTGCTTAGGTATTTGTCCAGGAGGGTCTTGAAAACTTCCAAGGATGTATTCTGGGCAACCTCCTCCACTTCTGGACTGTTGTTTTGGTGAATAAGTTATTCCTTATATTTAATTTTAACTTCTTTTATTTCAATATGTGGCCACTGTTATTCATCCTTCCACCATGTACCTCTATATAGAGCCTGGCTCTGCCTCTTCCTTAACCTCTCCATAGGCATAGACGGGCTGCTGTTAAGTGCCCCTGAAGCCATCTCTGCCCAGGCTGAACAAGCCCAGCTCCCTCCACATCTCCTCACAGGAGAGCAGCCACCATCTGGTGGCATTCTCTGAACCCACTCCAGTTTATACAAATCCCCATCTTTCCACTAATGGAAGTCCAAATCTGAATTAAATATTACAGGTGTGGTCTACAAGTAGAACCATACAATGTGGTTCATGAATGCAACTTTGCTAAGAGTTAAGTCTTTGTATTTAAATAAAGTACTGTTTTCATTCTTGCAGGTACTGTTGAGACTTCATTCAGTAAGAAATGTAAAGTTAATTAATTTTATTTAAAAAAAATCTATATTTTTTATAGTTTTGTATCCAATTTCAGAGGAAAAAAATCAGAACAGCTTTCTTATAACTGTAGCTAGAAAATCAAACTCTTAATTGAAAAATCAAGCATGGCTAAAAAACACACAGTGAAACAGTGAAGATGAGAGCAAATAGGAAAACAGAAATTTTTCTGAAGTATTTCACATGTATGTATGCTGATCATTCAAAAATTTCAGCATGCATTTGACAGAAAAATCAGTTTGACTTGTCATGAATATTTGTTCCAAATTCTTGTATAACAACTTCAGTCAGTTTGTACAAAATCTTGAACAAATATTTTTATCTTTATGGCCTGAGAAAGAAAGTTTAAGTGAATTTTAATTATTTTGAGCTGGAATAATGCAGTGTTTAGGAATTAGATATAGGATTCAAATCTGACTTAAAATAAAATGCCAGATATAAAACTGACTTCTAAGAAATTCAATAAAATAATAGATTTATCTCCTTTTATATATGCAATGCAACTATCTCCAGGCTTACTAGTTTGGAATCCTGAGCAGAAAATTCTGTGTGAATGCAGCTACACTTTAGTGGGTTAGTTTCTCTGTATTGATTTCGCACTTTATTGCAGATCAGGGCTTTTTATTCTGTGCACATTGATTTGTTTAGAAATAGGATATCTAAAAAGATTGACAAAAGAGCTATAGAGCTGGGTTAAGTATCTAGGACTGGAGGATTATTACTATTTTTTGAATTGTAGAATCTATTCAGTTTGTGCAGCCACCTAGGTCACATGGAAAAAACCCCAATAGGTGCTGCTCCCTCAGTTAAAAAGAATGATCTGTTTATAAGGCAAATTTTTTATCAAATGGAAGGCAAACACTGCAAAAATTTAGAAAGCATAAAACCAGTGGATCATCAATGTAGACAAAAGTGAAATACCCACTCTAACAATTCTTTAGGGCAGTCCATTGCCTCAATTTCCACAGATCTCAGTGTTGCCATCATCGAATAAGTATTTTTGAACCTCATTATACCTTTCCTTTTCCTTTTTGTTCCTAGTTTACATCCCAAAGTCAAGAAATTCCCTGAATAACAAATGGCCAGCTCCTTTCTCCGTTTCTCACTACCACCAGCCTCCATTTACTGGTGAGACTTTTACACAAGACTATTTTGGTGTAAAGGAAATATGGATAGCATGGATACTTTTACTGAATTAATAAGCCTGCTATTGTTTTTTATGACTATTGCCATCTCTGATTTCTCCAGCTACGTAGAGTTTTGTGTTGCAATGTGCCATGTAAAACCTTTATTACAGTTTATTCAATTTTTGCAATATTTTATATCTTCAATGGAAAACTACAAGTTCCATCAGAGAGTTCAGACATGGAATTTTACTTTGGTTATTTCATGTCATACACATGACAAACATTTATTATTTCCAAAATATGAGCATACATTTTTATGCAGCATTATATGCATATAAGCCTGCAACATAAAGGGTTGAGCTGAAGGTTTTCTGAACAGAACCACTCAGGGGATATTAATTATATTAATTATATTTTTGCTGGTTCATAGTTATACAATTATTTTATTATCTCAAACTTTAAACAGAATGATAAAAAAACTGCCCTAAATTCAGCAGTTCCCTGTGATACCAGTACCTGCTTATTTTTTTTCTTCTACCAATTTGTTAGGATAGGAGCAGGGAACTTCTTGTTACATGAGACCCAAACTCAAGTTTTCAAGTCCTTGCAAGGTCATAGTAGAACACAAAGGAATTCAGAGCGGGTTTTTGTTTCAGGTAGTAACATATTGGTCTGCTTGGTTTGCTATTCGCAGTCACCTTTAAAAACCTGTGTAATTTTCTTAGTCACCTAGAACAAGAATTTATTAAAGTATTTAAAATGCTCAGTATTCGGTAAGGCTTTCATTTTGCAATATCCCTTATTTCATTTTACCTTAGCTGTTAAGAGTTTTTCTAAAGAAAGCTTCTCATTTGACAGTCTTTTAGATGGTAATAAAGGTGGTAATAACTTCTCTTTTTGTGAAAATGAGAGAAAAGTTATAGCAGAAAGTCTTACAATATAGGTCTGGAAAGGTCATCTAGTTCCTGCCATGAGGCAGGATCAGTTCTACCCAATGGTTAACTGAGAAGCTCAAAAGGTGTTTTTATTACTGTCCTTGCAGAAGTCAGATCTTCCTTCACTCAAGATGGAACAAGAAAAACTACACAAAACTCTGAAAAATAGAACAGCACGCACAACAGGCAGCCTGAACTGTTCCTTTAAGACCATCCAAACTTGTAGAAACATCAGACTATTTAAGAGACTTCTTTTTAGCTGCTCTTTCCCTGTGGCTCACAGCAGCACTGTGATAAAGATAGTCTTGGTTCACTAAACTGGCTTTCTTTATCAAAGGCAAAAAAGACAGAGGTAGGGAAGAAGAAAACAATACGGTAGAGAAAGAAAGCACATAAAAATGTTTGTAACATTATGCAGCCTATTTTTATGCTCTAGATTATGTCCCCGATCTTGCCAAAGCCAGTGAAGACAGCAATGTAGTACGAATAGTGTACGTTTGCTTTCATTCAGAATGTTTGATGCTAAAGATCAAACAATGGAGAGAGCTGAGTGAATGGAAATTGAAAGGACTGACGTTTGCTGCCAGATTTCCCCACGAAGACACTTTTAAGACCTCATAACAGAGCAATAGATGAAAAAGCTCAGCTGCTCAATATTTTATTGAAAGTGCATTCTGGGGAAATTTTTAATGTACCACTAAGGTGCAATGATTTTTGCTCCTCTATTTCTCTGATTTATGATAAATAGTTTCAGCTTAGCCCTTTCTTATTTAATCAGATTTTTAAATTATTATTCTCATTTACACTAATTCAATCTTCTTCTTTGACTATTACAATTTTTTCAATACACAAAATTAGATTTTTGTTACTATGGATTTTGTAATTCTCATCTTTAAATTACTTTTATGAACATTCGCACAGGAATATTCACACCTTTCATGAATGCAAATAGATATTATTTTTGTTGTGTTACACTAAGTAAACTGAAACAGGATAGAGAGACTTAGCCTGAGATGTAAAACAGAAAGTATCAGTGACAAATTAACGTAAGAGAAAAAGGAGAAATACTATATGTACCAGGAAATTGTGTGAAGCAGTATATAAACACTGTCACAATTGTAATGCTTCATTTTAGTTTACCTTTTGAAAATAAACTCTTAACTGCCAAATATGCAGGTGACCAAGGAACCACGCTGTCTTATATATTTTCATGAGTAGGTACAGAAACACAAATATTTTAAACTATAAATATCATTGATAAATCACAAGACAAATCATAATCCCCATTCATTCGCAGTGAATTAACATATTCTAAATAAAAAACTGGTGGACAGAATGAAACAGAATTCCAATGCTTTACACAGGCATCTCTCCCAAACTATGGAACAAAATGCCTTTAAAAATATAGTCAAATGCAAAATTATACTTCTGGCAGAAATTAATTATGATTCATGAGAAAACATTAGCAGCAATCACAAGGTTAAGAAACCTTTGTAAACCCTCAGAGTGCTGTAGTTACAAGTCATCTAGCACAGTCGCTGGGTATATGAAAGAGATATGTAGCAAGTAGGAATACTGAGGTGATTTCTCCCTTCACACAGTTCTGGTGAAAATGACACTGCCACAAACATACAAAAATACTGCAGTTCTGGTGTTTATTTATTATAGTTGTTGAAATATTAGACAAGATTTAAAAAACCTTGAAGCCATAGCACTACTGTAATGTTTTAAGGGATGAAACAAAATGCCACTCATAACTATACTTGTCTTGTGATGTCTACAATATATTTGGATGTTTCTGAGCTCAGATGATCCAAATAAATAGTCCAAGGTTCCATGCTGCATGGTTGCATGACTGCTGAACCCTGTGTGCTGCAAATGGCACATGAGTAGATGGGTAAATATTCAAGTGATGATGCCAGGTGGAGTTCTGTGCTCCCACTGACATGCGGCTTCTAATACCCATATTAGCTAGCTCAAAAATAACTTGGGTACAACTGAGAGGTAATGAGTTTGGTATACATTGATCTCACTAATATTAGAACTAATAAAAAATTTATAATTCCTAAAAAGCATATAGAAGCAGTCTGTGGTGATACATTTCAGTATCTCCCTGCAGCATGAGTTAGGTTAAGAAGTAGAAAACCTGTTGTTTTCCAGCAGAGAAAGGAGACATGTTGTTTCAGATGATCATAGGTAATCCAACACTAGCATCCTTGCAATATCGTGTTACACAAACATGATGAGCCAACAGTCCAGTTGCAAGGCATTAGAACACATGCAAAAAAATAGTCAAGTCACAATGCCACTTCCAAGTAGTTATATCTAAATGACTAAGTATAAAGCTAACAAAATCAGAAATATATGCAGTAATCAGGAAAGTTTAAAATAAAATATTGCCATATCACCAGGGACAGAATTCTAAGGCATAGCATTATTTTTGAATGGACATGCAGGAAATAAATGTTTGGTATTTTATAATTTATAATGTGCTGCTGAAGAACAAAAATCTGTTCAGAAAACTGATTAATACAAATGTTTTAGCATCTTCTACTTATTCTGCTACCAGATTATTAATAAATGAATAAAATAACTATGCTTGGAGTCATATTTATTGAGGGAAGTAAACATGATGTCTCAGCCTTTTCATGTGTTTGGAAATAATGATGATTTTGTGGCAACAAAAGAAAGCAAATATTTGTATGAGTTATATGTTAATTACAGTCAAAAGACATTCATAACAGCATAGGAGAATGGGGGTCAGCCATTCTGCAATGTCAAGCAGAGTTTACCAAGTAACCTCTGCAATATTAATATATTCATCCTTTACATAAGATCAAACAGCCTAATATTTTTTGACTGTTATAGACACTTGAAGGTATTTATCCCTGATTTGTAGGTGTTCAAGAGCACTCTCTGTGAAATGCCATCTGTCTGGCTTTGTAAATGACTGTACGCCTTCCTGCTTTTAGGTAATCTAGAGTCTTAACTTGTTTAAAATGCTGCAAGCTAAGGTGCTTTCCTCTATAGGGTTTTGTCCCAGTGCTCAGCTGTACCAGGCAGCTGAGATGTTCTGACACGTTCTGTCCATGCAGAGCAAACCCAAGGGAAATACCTTAAAAAGGTGTGCTACATAAAGTGCTTTAAATATGTTTTCAAAAAGCAGTTTGCACTTCTTCAGTGCTGGTTGTCACATACCAGATGGAACACAAAAGTGCCTGGGAACCAGGGGAAATATGAAGCTCTTGTTCCTTTACTAACCAGAGTACTCACATAATGAGCACATGACTATGTGCCGTAATCAACACTTTAGCCATAATACTCAACCAGACTCAGCATACATCTTTCTGTTAGCTGAGGTTAGGATCTGCATTTGCTTTGGAATAGAGGATTAAAGTTTATATTCTTTAAGCATGCATTCAACCAGGTCAGAATCTCAACCTCCATCACCAGGAAAAGTCCAGGTATATACAGAGTGCTTCTATCAGTCTAAGCACCTGGGAAAGCTAAGCCATGGATAAGGCCAAGCATGTTACAGCCCAGCCCACAATATTTTTATCCCAAGCTGTTGGACACAAGCTGAACTACAACCAGGCCTAAAGCACAACATGAGCAGAAAATCTGTAGATCGTAAGATATGATACATGTTCCTTTTCTCGGCCTCCTTTATGCCATAGTATTACCATGATAAAGAACCACCAAGATCTTCCAAACCATCATCAAACATGTCTTGCCCCACAGTGGAAAAAAATAAGTTGCTAGCTACAGTAAACAAAAATCCCAACAACTGTTAAGCTATTCCTCCCACCTGAGACATAATTGTTTGAGTTACAGGGCCAATCTGACCGTCTGTATTGGTTTTGGCTGGGGTAGAGTTAATTTTCTTCACAGTAGCTAGTATGGGGGGGCTATGTTTTCAATGTGTGCAGAAAACAGTGTCAATAATACAGGAATGTATTTTCATGATTGCTTAGCAGGGCTTACACAGAGTCAAGGTCTTTTCTGCTCCTCACCCCACCCCACCAGGCTGGGAGAGCACAAAAAGTTGGGAGGGAGCACAGCCGGGACAGCTGACCCCAACCGACCAAAAGGATATTCCAAGCCATATGGTGTCATGCTCAGAATATAAAGCTGGAGGAAGAAGAGGGAAGGCGGGACGTTTGAAGTGATGACGTTTGTCTTCTCAAGTACTGTTAAATGCGATGGAGCCCTGCTTTCCTGGAGATGGCTGAACACCTGCCTGCCCATGGGAAGCAGTGAATGAATTCCTTGTTTTGATTTGCTTGCGCATCCAACTGTGGGGGAGTGAGCAAGCGGCTGCGTGGTCCTCAGTTGCCAGCTGGGGTTAAACCTGGACACCATTAAGTACACACTGGTTACAGGGTGCAGAACACATCAAGAATGAAGATGAATAATGAGAGGGAAGCAGAGAAAAAGGAAAACAGGAAGAGAGAATTGTGAAGAGAATAACATAAATTTTTCACAGCTATGAGTTCGTTCCAGTTTGTCGTTCAGAATTTCATGGTGGCATAAAGTGACAACTCAGACCTTACCTTTCTGGAGTAGAAAGAATTAACACAGAGTTGACGGACATTCTGTTCAGCTGGATCACAACATAGAGCAAACTAAAGGCAAATTAACTGTTGCTTTTATTAAATCTCATAGAGGACAGGAATAAATACCATTTTCATCATCACATGCATTGAAGAAAGGGAGAACAAAATTATAATGAGATGAACATGTTTCCATTAATTATTCTTTATTTTTATCCTGAAGATTTTTTCCAAAATGTCTTTTGGGCAGAATTTGTCCTCCCTAAAAGCAGTGAGTTCTACAATGCAAATGAAGTATTTTAAGACACTGTATCTTGCACTAATTTCCACTATAATATGTAGTGTAATTTAAGGTATATCTTTAGTACTTAAACTAATTAATGTAACTGAACAGATTTACAGTCTTGACAGAATGTTAAACGACATATTGAAAAAAGCTTTTAAAAACTATTTACAGTTTTTGGAAAGTTTCTTAGTTGGATTTTGACTATTATATAATTTATGCCTCTTGATATAGAAACTGAAAGTACTGTTCTTGTTTGGATTAAAACATTTCCATGCAGAAAATAATTTGGTGATTTAAACAAGTAGTGGGGGAAGAAAGACACTGAATATTTTGAAAAATAAACTGAAAACAATCAAAATAGAAAAGCTCATTGGTTTCAAAGAAAGGAAAAATCAGAGGTAATGTAATTTCCTTAATTTCCCAGCAAATCATCATTGCACACATATAATAACATTAAGGAAGAACTGCAGATTTGATGCTAGTCACAGTGGATGAAAATCTATGGTGTATGCCATACAGGTTATCCTGGACGGTCATGAGGTCTTTAACTAAAAATCTATGTGCAAAAAGATAGAGCAGGAGCTGAATACATCGATACTTCCAGACAGAACAATAAACATATGACCATGTCTATTATGTCAGGCCAGGACAGATATCACCTTTGTTATTTATTTTGTGAAATAGGATTTTAAGGAACTTCCTTTTTCAAACATTGTAATGCTGGATATATGTGATGTGAAAGTGAGGTCTAAAACTTTCAAAGGCTGTGAATATACATGTGAACAGATCTAGGTTTGTTGGAGAGGAAAATTTGTCATATTTTCATTACCTTAGTTTGATTTTACTTACATCAAACTGTGAGTCTGGTGCATTTGCAGTGGAAATCCGTAATTAGATCTTTGTATTAACAATGATTAAACAGCAACAACAAATCTTTATAACTTGTTAAATATGAAGTGTTGATCTATAATATACGACTAAAAAAGCTGTGAGATTTTTCTGTGGGCACCTAGAGACAACAGTGATTATCTAATTATCTAATATGGCAGAGGAAGAACTTCTGTGCTAATTTGCCTGGGTATCTCCAAGTTTCCCTGTTGCAAGTTCTGGGATTCTGTATCAGTAGGGGAGACAGAGAGAGACTTTCACAACTGTATGATAAACAACAACTTCTTTTCTATCTGGAGATTAATTAGCTATCTGTACAAAAGCAGCTAATGACTGCTCTACTATTCCTAATATGCCCACGTTTCAGAAAAGTATCATCAACATTTTTATATTATCTCAATCTTTCTTTGTGGTAGTCAGAAAACAAGTCAGGAACATTCATAGGTATCTGAATATTAAATCAACTTTGTCTTTCTGAACCGCTCTAGGAGGTGGTATTTTTCTTTGGAAAAGTAGAATGTTATTTGGAAAAGCAGAGCATTTATTTGTTAAATGGCTGTTCTCAGAAATACTAAATTAATTTGAAGAAAATGTGGGGAAAAAACTAGAAAAAATTTTGAAAAAAGAGAGAAAAGTAATAAACCAAATAATAAATAATCTTATTTATAAGAATTAATCTAGATACCTTGGAAGGAAGACAAGAAACTGTCTAACTGGCTAAACCAAACCAAACTAGAATTTAGAACATACCAAATCAGATGAAACTAGACCAAATAAAACCAAACAAGAAGTAACACATTCAGACAAATCTATACTTAAAAACAGATGTTAAAATTAATTTAGTGTTGTCTAAAAAGTACCAGAATAATCAGAACAGAGAAGAATAAATGAGAGCTGGAACAACTTCAGATTTCAAGGTAACAAAAGTTTTAAACAAAGGAGGAAAGAAGCAACACTAAATTGCTCTTTTGAGTGAAGAAGAGGCAATAGAAGGGACCAGAACTATAGAAATAGCAACCTCTGGACACATTCTTTTTAAATGCAGGTGTACATAATCAACAGTGTTGACTTTAAGAAATAAAATGGGCTGTTAACCATTCTTTAACTCTGAAGCTAGTAGAGATAGCATGATTTACATCTGTGTAAATGACCTCTCCTACTGATTATGACAGCTGCATCTAACTGTATCTGGCCCAGCTTAACTCAGCTGAAACTGTGTCATGGACCATGGTAATATTTTATAGTACAGGCAATTCTGTGTAGGTGCTTGGATCCATGTCCTGCCCTTGATCATATTACAAAAAGACCCCGGTATAAACAAGTATTTTGTCTCGTCATGCTAGCCCACAGATAGAGTACAACTGTCTTATTTTTAATTCTTAAAGTTTTCCAACAGATGAGAAAGGAAAATTTAGTTTTGCTATTATCAACAAAGGTATTTGAGGTCCACATTATATCATTACTGAATTAGTGAAATTTCTACTCCCCACAGTTTTTGTTACACATGTGATTCCCTATAGAGGGCAAAACTTAGTCATGGACTCATCATGGACTTCAACGTGGTTATGTACAAACTAAGGGGATTAATCAGCAGTGGAGTACTGTTAGAGGAACAAGGAATAAATGTGGTTTCTAGTGAGCTGGCAGAATAAAATGTGTATTAAGTCAAAATACAGCAACTTAGTATCTTAATATACTGCCAAGTCAGCACGATGGGATGCTGATCATAGCCAGCATGAGGGGAGAGAAGTTTGCCTCATCTGCTTTTCTTAAATCCTTTTGGATAGAGTTAAAAAGACTCTGATGTAGCAAAGACCCCCAGTAGTATGACAGCAGAGGCCTTAATACAGACACAGGATAGTACCAGAGGCCTCCAAAGATATACGCACAAGCTGAAAATGATCTGTTGCTGGTCACTATAGGAATGTAGCCTTGAAAGCAGAGTTGAATCAAGTTTAGTGCACAACAAGGAGAACAAAGAGTGTGTCAAAAATACACAAAACATCCTGCATGTGGTGAAAACAGAGAGGATAAGAAGACAACATAAAGGCATTTAAAGATCCTACATGAATGGGATTGGGAAGAATTCCTTCCACATTGCTTCTCTGGATTAAGGATGCTGAGCTGATCAAAATTGTTATTTAAATGCCAGCAGGTCCCCCATCACTTTCCCTAGAGAAGGGAGTCCTGCACTTTGCTGCTGCAACTTAGCCGTTGCATGTAAAGTATTATCTTTCAGTCTGTTATGGGGTTGAGCAAATTAGAGTTTTAAAGAGCCATATGTGGGGCTGGTGGATGAGTGGTGGGTATGTGTATTGATATGAGTTTTTCTATTCTAACCTTCTCAAATGACAGTGATGGATAGTGCAGTGTTGGACCACAATAAAATTCAATGGAACACTGAAGGGTTGCAATTTTTAAAGTCAGATTTTATCAGAGTAAAAAAGAATGGTTTAGAGCATGACAGATCTGTAAATACTGAAAAATGAAATCTTTTCCATTAAATTTGAAATTAAATATTTACAAGTAAATCTAGTGTGATTCTTCTGCTTTCTGTCACAGTGATAGTGCCTAGAATACTAAGCCTGTTATCAAAGCTCAGGCTCCCTGCAGCCTGGTGTTGCCCTTCTGCTCCCTCTGCTCCATGCTTAAGGGATCCCTGGCAGAATACATCACTTCAGTGAACAACTGTGCACCCTGCCCCTCCTTGCAGAAGAACACATCTGGTCCACAGTGCAGCTGCCACAGAAATATAAATAGATAACAGTCTGCTTTGGTAACCAACCACATCCTCTTCAAAAAATGTATGCAATCCATTGTGTCTTCAGTAAGATGTGGACAAGTGAATTACACCAGTTATATCAATTTTTGCAGCTGACGAAAGTGATTCTTCTCTGTGTTGCTCATAAGACCTGACATATTGCTACTAAACTAGACAAAATGAGCAGCCATGTGGAAGGCCCTTTGCTTGTCTAGAAAGACAATTACACCACAAATTATGAAACATCTGACATTAGGCTTATCACTAACACAATTGGCATCATCATTATTCCTGATAGCAAAGAACAGACTATGTTCATGTATGACGCACTCTCTGCACTGATGGAACTCCCAGGCTGGTTAATTCTGGTTACACAGCTTTTTGCATGGTATTTTTGGTGGTAATAATCAGGCCCTTATAATCAGCTGTTTCAAAATGCATACATCTTCTCATTTTTTCTTTTTACATCTTTTCTTATATATTTCCACTAGACAAATATGTTTCATATGTAAGCTGGTGTTAGGTTAAATCTGTTTTCAACACTTCAGATCATATAGCATAAATAGATGGAATCTATACAACTTAACACAAGATTAATGCAAAGCAGAGAGTTAAACAAAGAAAAAACTTCATTTCCCAGGCATTTGCAAGTGCCACAGGCATACTTTGTTCTGTAGTTTGCAGAGTCTAGGGCCTTCCACTTAAAGTAGAAACAACCATAAACAACTTAGGCAATGGACATTTATAATACTATGGAATGTTTCAGAGGTCTTAAATCTAACCATTAATATATATATACAAAGCAATTTCTTTTCTGAACATTATTTTTTATGATCCTATAGATATATAGATGTCATCTATATTTAAAAATCCAGCGGAATACAAAATCTAAGACATTATGGCCTGATCTGCTATCATTTAGTCTGTGCAAAGCTATCACAATTCAGAAGGCTCTTTGTTGCAAGTCAGAATTTGTGAGAGTATATTTCATACAACTAGGACTAAGCACATACATAAATGAGTTAGGAACTGCCATGAATAACTGCTCTTTGTGAATGTCCTTGGACCTTAAACCTTTCATGGCTCTCTCCCTGCCAAACTCCCTTTGTCACCTTAGTTCTTCTCAGAAGCAGATACATTGGACTACTTCCTCCAAATCTGGGCATCAGCCTGACGTCTCCATTATATACAGAATACACAGAATCGTATAGGTTGGAAAAGACCTTTAACATCACCAAGTCCAAATGTGAATTGAACGCTGCCAGGTCACCAATAAACCATATTCCTAAGCACCACATCCAAACGACTTTTAAATACCTCCAGAGATGGTGACTCAACTACTTCCCCGGGAAGCCTCTTCCAATATCTGACAATGCTTTTGGTGAAGAAATTTTTCCTAATATCCAGTATAAACCTCCCCTGATGCATCTTAAGGCCGTTTCCTCTCATCCTACCACTTGTTACCTGAGAGAAGCGACCAACATACACCTCCTTACAACCACCTTTCAGGTAGCTGTAAAGAGCGATAAGGTCTCCCCTCAGACTCCTCCAGGCTAAACAACCCCAATTCCCTCAGCTGCTCCTTAGAAGAATTTTGCTCCAGACCCTTCACTGGCTTCATTGCCCTTCTATGGAGATGCTCCAGCAACTCAATGTCTTTCTTGCACAGAGGGGCGCAAAAATGAATACAGTACTCAAGGTGCGGCCTCACCAGTGCCGAGTACAGGGGCACGATCACTTCCCTGCTCCTGCTGGCCACACTATTCCTGGATACAAGCCAGGATGCTGTTGGCCTTCTTGGCCACCTGGGCATTTGGCTGGCTCATGTTTGGCCAACTATTGACCAACACCACAAGGTACTTCTCCACCTGGCAGCTCTCCAGCCACTCTTCCCCAAGCCTGTAGCGTTGCCTGGGGTTGTTGTGACCCAAGTGCAGGACCCGGCGCTTGGCCTTGTTGAACCTCATACAATTGGCCTCGGCCCATTGTCGTGGTTTAGCTGGCAGCTCAGCCCCACACAGCTGCTTGCTCACTCCCCCACAGGCAGGCGGGGAAGGGAATCAGAAGGGTAACGTTCGTGGGTTGGGATAAGAAGAGTTTAATAATTAAAATTAAAAGAAACAACAACAGAAATGCAATGTAAAGGAGAACAACGAGAGGCGCAAAGCCCCGGGGGAGGGGGGAAGGGAGGGGAGGGGAGAGGGGGAACGAACCGCCGAAACAAACCACACGCACCACAGCCACTCGCCACCCACTGACCCGACGCTGCGCCGCTCTCGAGCCGCAACCGCCCCCCCTTCATATACTGGTCATGGTGTCACATGGTATGGAATGAACCTGCCATTGGCCAGTCGGGGTCAGCCGCCCCCGCCATGGCCCCGCCCCTCCCAGCCCCGCGGCAGAGCGCAGGAAGCTGGAAAGGTAGCCGACCCCCACAGTGAGGAGAATTAACCCCTTCTCAGCCAAAACCAGCACACCCATTGATCCAGCCTGTCCAGATCCCTTTGCAAAGCCTTCCTACCCTCAATTAGATCAACAATTCTGCCCAACTTGGTGTCATCTGAAAGTTACTGAGGATGCATTTGATCCCCTTGTCCAGATCATTGATAAAGATATTAAACAGAACTAGCCCCAACACTGAGCCCTGGGGAACTCCACTTGTGACAGGCCACCAACTGGATTTAACTCCATTCACCACAACTCTCTTGGCTCAACCATCCAGCCAGTTTTCTTCCCAGCGAAGAGTACACCTGTCTAAGTCATGAGCAACCAGTTTTTCAAGGAGAATGCTGTGGGAAATGGTGTCAAAGGCTTTACTAAAGTCTAGGTAGACAACATCCACAGCCTTTCCTTCATCTCCTAAGCGGGTCACATTATCATAGAAGGAGATCAGGTTAGTTAAACAGGACCTGCCTTTCATAAACCTTAGTTGGCCTGATCAGTCTATTTCTTTCTCAGCCTCCCTGATGCTCCTTAACATTTCTACCTCCTCTCACAGCTCTGCCACCAGGCTGAGCAAATGGCCCACCTGGTCACACCTCACACACCTGTTCTCACTTCTGCCATCCATTACAGTGAAAAGCTCTGGCACTCCCTGCAGCCTGAGAACTGGACACCTGCATGTCTTCATGGGAGCACATGAACTGCAACACAAACTGCCATGCCACATCCTGGCTTACACACATCCTGTTTGCCCCCTCTGTTCACAGGTCTCCTGGTGGCTAGCACTCCCCAGGCTGCTTTTTATAGGCATTGAGGTGGTTGCAGTTCCTCTGGCAACACCCTTGCCATGTCAGTGTCTCCTGGGAGAGCTGCCAGCTATACCTGCCACATTTGCCAGTCTGAATACTCTGCTAAGATAAAGAAAGCTTGTTTCTTTGAACATATTTGCTTTGGAAACTTTAAACTTCAGTAAGTACTATAGATAGATATCTGTGATTCTGTGATAGATAGATAGACAGACACACAGACAGATGGACAAAGACTTGTGCATTCCACTTTCAGTGTCTGTCAAACTGTTAATCACACAGTGGAGTATGAGTGGCATTTCATAAACCATTACCTCTGCTGTCTGCTTCATCTTGCATACAGACCTACCAACCACAAACGAGCATAGCAGATTTTAAGTGGGAATTATTTATTTTTAACAGATAAGCTCTACAAACTCACCAGAGGAATTCTTTAATAAATATATATCAGAGATGTTTGATGGGTCATTTGCTTTCCTCTTTATGAAGGTTATAACTGCTTTACAGATTTTTCATGGAAGAGGCTCTTTGTCTCATAAATGAGCAGAAGTGGAAGTCTTATACACTTAGTAGGAGCTCATTCTGTGTTGATCTTAGTAAGGACTGAACAGACTGATGCGGAAAATTTTTTTGAAAGTGACCTCCAATTTTATTTACTTGGATCATTAAGCTTATTTAAAATATAATACTTCAATTCTGAGTCCATGCTGTTGCCAATCTTCTCAGAAATGATCAATTAGACACTTGATACTTTGCTAAGCTTGCTCAGATGAATAGTCACTCTGAAAATATTGCAGGAATTTACAAGTTGATATCAGCAGAAATTAAGGTATAAGTTACAGTTCATTATTGTTGAAATGAATGCTGTTTATTCAACCAAGGCTCAGAACACAGAAATAAAATGAAGCTAACTCCATCCCACTGTTTGTATTCATCCTTTTTGTTTTTTCACTCTCATGTGTAGTAGGACACTGAGATGTTAATAACCTTTCCCCTGGAACCTCTCCAAGAAATCAAGGTAATAGACAAGATGTTTTACTTTATCTACTTCAAGTATTCATTCACTAAGCATTTCTTAATCCATATTTGATTAATACATTGTGATATATAATATTACATTAATGGGAATTATATATCAGATCTAGATTGTATGAAAATCATTATTATTAAAATTTGTATTTATAGGTGAGTAATAAAAAAATTATAAAACCAATCAAATATTTAGCAAATTTCTAACTTAGCAAAATTTTTTTTCTCTCCAGCTACAGACAGGGTAATTTCTAATCTATAATTAATTTTTTTAATGTGAACATACACAACATTCATTAACTTCTCTTAAGTAAGTGCCTCAAAAAAAATTTTACGGAAATTTTCTTTTGTGCTTCCATTTCCATAAAGGGAAAATCCCTGAAGTGTTTAATAGTGAGTATGATCCATATGATCTGGAATGCATTTATGAACCTAATATCGTGCTAAACCCTTGCAAATATTCTTATCAGCTTCTCTGTCATCTCTGACTGGCCATGGGAAAAAATTACCTCAGTGCCAATAAATTCAGCTTGTAAGAGACCAGTTGGGGAATGCTGCTTCCATTCTTGATGTACTCATTAAAACACTCTGCCTTCACACCTGGTCAGGCTTACTTTTCTGAATTCCAGAATCTATGAAAATGCTCCACTTAGATATGCAGTATACTGGAGGTGGAAGCAGAGACAGGAAACAAAAGGAGGAGTTTAGAAAGTAGAAGGTCTTGCACCTGGGGAGGAGCAACCCCATGAACCAGTAAATGTTGGGGGCTGACCTCTTTGAAAGAAGCTCTGTTGAGAAGGACCTGGGAGTGCTGCTGGACAGCAAGCTGACCATGAGCCAACAATGTGCCCTTGTGGCCAATGGTATCCTGGGGTGCACAAAAAGGAGTGTGGCCAGCAGATCCAGGGAGGTTATCCTCCCCCCCATCCTCTGCCCTAATGAGACCACATCTGGAGTACTGTGTCCAGTTTTGGGCCCCCCCAGTTTAAGAAGGACAGGGAACTGCTCAAGCAAGTCCAGCGGAGAGCTACCAAGATGATCAGGGGATTTGAGCAGCTCCCTTATGAGGAAAGGCTCATAAGGGTTTGTTCAACCTGGAGAGGAGGCTGAGGGTGGACCTGGTCAATGCTCATAAATATCTGAAGGGTGGGTGTCAGGACAATGGGACTGAAATCCTTTCAGTGGTGCCCAATGACAGGCCAAGGGGCAATGGGCACAAGTAGGAACATAGGAAGTTCCACCTCAATATGAGGAAAAACTTCTTCTTTCCCGTGAGGGTGACAGAGCAGTGGAACAGGCTGCCCAGGGAGGCTGTGGAGTCTCCTTCCCTGGAGACTTCAAAACCCACCTGGACATGGTCCCGTGCCCCCTGCTCTAGGTGTCCCTGCTCAAGCAGGGTGTTGGACAAGATGATCTCCAGAGGTCCCTTCCAACCCCTACCATTCTGTGATTCTGTGAATATTTGAACTCTGTGTGTGTCTGCTTTCTTAGCAAAAGTATTTTCCAGTCACAGAGAAATCTCTTTTTAGACTTTTCTTTTTTAAACTTTGATTTGCTCCTTCATCCTGAAAATTCTTATATATGCTTGAATAATTCAGTCCTCTGGTGATGTGTTTTGATTCCAGTTAGAGTCATATCAGTATATTTTCTCATAAAAAACATATTCTATTCTCCTAGCTTCTGGTATCTAAAGATGAATTAGCCTGATTTTTCTGGGTGCCACCATAGTCAATGAAGTCAGTATGAGTTCTCAGTGCGCACTATATTCGTAAATGTGTCAAATTTAGCTTTCTCCTTTTAATTTCTCTTTTACTTTTCTCATTTGCTCCTTTACCATAAATGTAAATGTTTAATTAATGTGAGTTTTGTTTGGTTGCATTTTGTTTTTTTAAGAAATAGTTTGCAGCTTCAGATTTAGGTATTCCCCTTTCATATTTCTTGTTCAACTAGAAAGTTCATCTGCCAAATGACAGTAATTGCCTTCTCCAGTAACATCTAAGATTCACTGCTTTCAGATTTCTTCAGAATAGCTGTGCTTCCATTACTTAGTCAAGTCAAGTCATCGCAGTGCAAATAATGGGATTCATTATCATCATGTCATTTGCACTGTGAGAGAGATGATGAGACAAAATGAGAAAATACTGCTTCCTGTCAAAAAAGAAAATTATAAGCATTTCTTTCAGGTTGGGGAGTTGCTGAGTATATTTTCAAGCTGAAAAATAAATATGCAATGGGGACAGATAGTACTGTTCTTGGCTTGAACAGACACACTAGGAACTTGTTAGTTGTGTAATCCTACTTTCTCTAATAAGTCCCTAAACACTTGGTGGCTGGAGTGTGAATAGCTGGGATCAGCTATTAACACTATTCAATGATATTTGAGGAAAAAGAAATCTCTAGAACTGGAGACAGGGCTTTTATCCAGACAAAACATTTTGTTTTACAGGTACTTGTAAAATTTGATAAATGAGCAGCTGTACATTCCCCTTGAGCCTCTATATTTAGACAAGTGGAACAGATGGTATGGCTCTGTTTCTCCTGCAGATAAACCTAGATATTGATGAAGGTAATGCCAGTACTGCATGTGCAATCATGAGAGTGAATTGTAAAGGCAAGGAGTGGGGAGATAAGACCCTTTGTGACTTCTGGTTATGGGCACAAAAATGAAGATGTAAACCAAATAAACCAAATTAAGGCTAAGACTACTGACATACTTGCTGGTAAGCATTGCTATGCAATAAAGATATGTGGCAATTAACCACTCCTGAATGACTGAAATTTTACAACCAGAGCTTTGCTGTGACATGGAATTAGTTCTCTCCCCCATACACAACTTTTGCAGTCCCAATTGCTCCTGTAGCTTACAGATATTCTGAAACGGTGTTGGCTCTCTAGTAGTGTGCTGTACTGTACCTGTTCCCAGTGTCAGGAGTTATTCTCAGCATTTAAGTAGCACAGGAGACTGGTACAAGGTACTTTGCTAATGTGTCACACTGTGAGTTTCAAGAGCAGTCCTTGGTGCTGGAGTAAATTAGGGTGCAGTGCTGGCACGTAGTAGACTCTGACACACTTGTTGCTCCATTCAGAGCACTGTCACTGACACATCCATGCTTCTCTTTTCTTCCTTTAAGTTCAAGATCTAACAGCTGTTGAGAAAATGTAAATATCTTGAGGAAGGTGGAGCTGTATGTTCACCTGAATCCCAAACCTCATCAAAAACTGGCTAGGTTCAGATTCAAATAAAGAAATAGGGTTGGCCATTTAGGATAAATGTTTATGGCCTGTCAACTTTCTTTTGGGAATTTAAACCAAAGTTTTATGGTGTCTGTTATGCCAGGGTAATTGTACCTTTCCAAATACATTTAATTAACTTGTTTTGTAATGGAATCCAGGTACACATCCTTATAGTTTTAAGTGAAAAATAAAGGAAACTTTTATCCCACAGAAGGGCTATCATTTTTTAGACATTAAATGACAGTTCATAGTGATACTTTTGCACTGGTTTTGTTAGAAAAAAATATAAAAGAAAATGCAAGTGTGAGTATAGAAAAAACACACTGAAATGTATAAAGCAAATGAAACAAAGTCCCTATTATCTCTTTTTGTCACTTTCCTTAGCAGACATAATCATAACGATTCTCCTTTCATCTTTAGAGCTGAAAAATTCAATGCAGTGTCATTTCCATTTTCTACAAATGTTTTCTTCTTTTCCCATCAGTCTTTAGGGGAAAACCTATACTGCAGAGTCCAGAGCTTGTTTGGGTCATGGATCCAGTATATCTGTGTAAGTTCAGCCTAGCAGATGGAACGCTTGGCAGAAAATTTGCTTATTCACTGTTCTACGTAGATATAACCTGAAATTGGAGCCATCTGAAAACCCAAAACAAAATTTTTGAAAAAATTACTAGGAGTAGTGAAATTTCAATGCTGATGCATTTCTATTTACTTTAGGATACAGCTACGACTTCCAAGTTTGCACAGAAGTGAAGCCAATTTCTTCCCAAAAGAATTTCAGATTTCTTGAAGCAATTTTATTTTGAAGTGTCAGTTTTGTAAAAAGGCCAAAATAAGCAGTTGTAATGTATGGGATATGGTAGATTACATTTGTCTACATTTTGCTTTGTTCTGCTTGTAATGTGTGTATATATTTATATATGCATTCCTTAAGCATGAGCGTAGTCTGTGACATTTTAAATAGTTGAACCTGAACTATAGAGTTCAAATACCTCTTTATGTCCTGCATGTCATATTGTAATTTCGTGTTTGTATGGTAAAAAGTCAAATGTGTTGTAATATTTATGAAGAGTTACAAAACACTAAATTAATTAATATATTAAAGTACAAGCTTTTTCAGTGTAAATCTTATGTAAATAAAAGGCCTAAAAAATGTTCTAATTCCTGGCAAAATGTTACCTGTATTTCATACATGTTCATCTTGGGAAAATAAAAATGAGACATACTCCAGTTATGAATTTAAGTTATTTGAGCTGTCAGATGAGAGAGAGAGAGAAGAGGGAAAGAGAAAGTAAGAGAATGTTACAAAATGAATGTGGGCATTTTTTCTCAAAAAAATATAAAAGAATGAATTGTGAAAAATGGGAGAAGAACCCCTGGGTGGCAGCTGATAAAGCAGAAAGAACAGAATTTGATGTACCAACAAATATACCTAATCTCACACAATATTCATACACTACCCTGGCTGCAAAAGTTTGCAACAGTGAAGAATTCTTTCCATAAGAACTAGCTGTGAAATACGCTATATTGATTCAAAATTAAAAGCCAACTGAAGAAATTGAAAGACCTGGACTAGGTCGAGAAGTGGGCTCTTGTGAACTTCATGAGGCTCAACAAGACCAAGTGCAAGGTCCTGAACCTGGGTCAGGGCAGCACCCAGTACCAAAACAGCATGGAGGATGAAGGGATTGAAAGCAGCCCTGCAAAGAAGAACTTGGGGGACTGGTGGATGAAAGGCTGGCCATGAGCCGACAAAGAGTGCTCACAGCCCAGAAGGCCAGCCATATTCTGGGCTGCATCAAAAGCAGTGTGTCCAGCAGGTGAAGGGAGGGGATTCTGCCCTTCTACTCTGCTCTGGTAAGACCCCACCTGCAGTACTGCATTCAGTTCTCAAGCCCTCAGTATAAGAAAGACATGGACCTGTTGGAGCAGGACCAGAGAAGGGCCACAAAAATTATCAGAGGGTTGGAACACCTTTTCTATGAAGAAAGACTGAGAGAGTTGGGGTTATTCAGCCTGAAGAAGAGAAGGCTGTGGGGTGGCCTTACAGCAGCCTTTCAGGACTTAAAGAGGGACTATAGAAAAGATGGGACATCTTCTTTAGCAAGGCCTGTTGTGACAGGACAAGGGGTAATGGTTTTAAACGAAAAGAGGGTAGATTTAGACAAGACACAAGGAAGAAATTTTTTAAATTGAGGGTGGTGAGACACAGGCACAGGTTGCCCAGAGAGGTGGCAGATGCCCCATCCCTGGAAACATTCAGTGTCAGGTTGGACGGGGCTCTGAGCAACCTGCTCTAGTTGAAGATGTCCCTGCTCACTGGAAGGGAGTGGACTAGATGATCTCTAAAGGTCCCTTCCAACCCAAACCATTCTATGATTTTATGATTCTATGAAATGTTTATTTATCTGTTAGTCAAAAACTAGTACTTTTTCACTTCAAGCTATGGCCTGACTTTCAGCTGAAAGCTGTGCCTCCACAGGAGTTCTAAAACCACAGGGAAAAACGGAGACACTACTACATGTATGTTGGATTATTTTTTTTTTAAGTACTTAGGGTTTGCATAGTTTACATTACATAATGCTGTGCAGAACAGAACAAATTATCTGTATAATCATTCATTAAATAGATCACTCAATAAATTCAGCCAGTCTTCCATGTAGAAAACACATACATGGACTGCAGTTGCTTGAAATTACCTTTATTTAAAATAAATTGAAAGATTTTCAAATATTTTTCTATATTTCCTAGTTCTGAGACTTCTGCATTCTGCTGAAAATGTGTGACAGTGGATAATTCAGATTTCCATTATGTTTATCAGAATCAATAATTTTGATAGAATGCCTAATTTTTTTCCCATCACCAATTCAATAACATAATCAAATTATATTTTTGAAGAAACCAGGGAAGAGAGAAGAGACTGAAAAGAGCTAAGTAATAACCAGAACAAAATTACTAATGTGACATTTAAATTACATAAGGAACAGGGGAAGAGAGCACTGTATACTTTGGGTTCCTATTTATGGGTCTCAATGCATATTAATTATTAACGTGGTTCTGTAACATTGATGTACAGGAATGGCTTTGATGCATGAATGTGATGTCTACCCTGCCCTGAGTCTGTCATCTGTGTCACTATAAAGGCCAAGTAACCATCTGCAACTGTCTCAGCATTTTAATTAAGTACATGATTATCTCCTCCAAACTCTATATCTCCCAGCAAAGAGGAAATCAAGCAAAAGCATCAGGAAACCTGTATGGATGAGCAAGGAGCTACTAAATTAACTCCTAATGAAACTGAGTCAAAAAGGAAGTATACAAGAGATGAAAGCAGGGGTGGGTGACCAAGGATGAGTAAAGAGATACTGTCCAGTCATGCAGGGATGAGGTTAGGAAAGCCAAGGTCTGCCTGGAGTCAGTTCTGGTGAGGGATGGGAAGGGCAACAAGAAAGGACTCTACAAGTACATAAACATGAGAAGAAAGACTAGGGAAAACATGGGCCTGCCACTGGATGGGGCAGGGGACCTCATGACAAATGACATGGAAAAAGCCGAGGTACTGCATGCCTTCTTTGACTCAGTCTTTACTGATAAGACCAGCATTCAGAATTCCTAGGCCCCTGAGGCAAAAGGGAAAGTCTGGAGCAAGCAAGTCTTATCATCAGTGAAGTAGGATCAGATTAAGGAGCACTTAAACAAACTGGACATACATAAGTTCATGGGGCCTAATGGATTCCACCCATGAGTGCTTACAGAGGTGGCTGACATCACTGCAATGCAACTGTCAATTTTCTTTAAAAGGTCATCATGACTGGGAGAAGTTTCTGATGACTGGAGGAGAGAAAATGTCCCTCCTATCTTCAAGAAGGACAAAAAGGAGGATCTGGAAAATTGCAGGCTAGTTAGCCATACCTCAGTCCCTGGGAAGCTGATGGAGCAATTATTCGTGGAAATTATTTCCAGACATAATGAAGGACAAGAAAGTGATTAGGAGTAGTTGGTATGTATATACAAAAGGGTTGTCACACTTAACAAACATTATGGTCTTCTACAATGAGGTGGCTAGCTTGGCCAATGAAAGAAGAGCAGTGGATGTTGTTTACCTTGACTTAGTAAGGCTTTGAACACTGTGTCTCATAACATCTTCATAGACAAGCTGACAAAGTACAGGTTAGACAGATGCACAGTCAGGTGAATCAAAAACTGACCGAACAACCAGACCCAGAGGCTTGTGACCAGTGGCACAGCATTCAGCTGGAAAAAAAAAGTTACTAGTTTTGATACTGGGGCCAATACTGTATAATATTTTCATTAAGGACCTGGACTCTAGGACAGAGTGCACCCTCAGCAAGTTAATAAATGATACAAAACTATGGGGAATGACTGATACACCAGATGGGTGTGCTGCTCTTCAGAGACACCTTGACAGGCTGGAGAACTGAGCCAAGAAGAATCTCATGAAGCTCAACAAGGGGAAATGTGAAGTCCTGCACCTGAGGAGGAATAACCACAGGCACCTGTACACATTGGGGATGACTTGGATAGAAAACAATTCTGCAGAGAAGGTTGGAGGTCCTGGTGGACAGCAAGCAGAACAAAAGCCAGCAGTGCACCTTGGTGGCAAAGAAAGCCAGTAGCACCCTGGGCTGCATTAGGAGGAGTGTTGCCATTGCCAGCAAGTCGAGTGAGGTGGTCCTTCCCCTTTACTCAGCCCCGGTGACATACCTGGAGTGCTGTGCCCAGTTCTGGGCTCTCCAGTGCAAGAAAGACATGGACATACCGGAACAAGTCCAACACAGGGCCAAAAAAAAAAATTATTAGGGGCTTGGAACACCAATCATATGAGGAGAGTCTGAGAGAGCTAGGGCTGTTCAGCCTCGAGATGGGTCATGGGGGGAAATTTTATTAATAGGTGGGCAAACACTGGAACAGGTTGCCCAGGGAGGTTGTTGAGTCTCCGTACTTTGGAGATATTTAAAATCTGACTGGACACAGTCCTGACCAACCTGCCATAGGTGACCTTGCTTGAGCAGGGGAGTTGGACCAGATAACCTCAAGAGGTAGCTTCTTACCTCAGCCATTCTGGGATTCTATGATTACAGTTTGCTGTGTGTGTGCTTTGGCTGGATAGGCAATGAACCCAATAGTATGGCATAGAGCTTATTGGGAGCTGGCATTCACCATTTCTATGAAAACTGCAAAAGATATTGATAAGCAAAACTTTCTTCCCCTCGCTTTGGAAGTTTTGAGCTGCAAGACCTTGAATGAGAAAATAGAAGACCTTCCAGAAAATTGACTGGAGGAATAAATGCTCACAAAATAAGCTTATTAAAAGCAATTACCTACAAGAAATACATTCTCTAAAATGTTTGGAATAAAGAACTCTGTACACCTAAGTAGAACACAGCAAACCGCAGTACTTATTTTAATTCTGAAGACTGCTTGCTCTACAGAAAAAAGAAAAAGCATTTATTAATATTGTTTGCATCTCATGACTGAAAAAAACTTAGTTCCCTACCATTTAATTAGCTATATATATATTTAAGAAAGGAATAAACACTCCTAATGCATAAATTCTGTATGTAATTAAATGTTTTCAAGAAGGTTCTTCTACTCTTCTAACCTTATGTCCTCTACCCAAATATTTTAAGTATATTATTTTGGAATATGGTTTCTTTAAAAAAAAAATTCTTCTAAGGACTCAGCAGAGGAGGATGGGAAAGAATAACTCTCAATATATACATTGTGAATTTCTTGGAACAGGAAGCCTCCACAGCCTTTCGTTCTCCCTTTTGCTCATTTTCCATTGCAGTGGTCTGGAGAAAGGAGACCTCTAATATACTATTTTCACCTCTGGCTTCTGCAGGAGTTGCTATGGTTACAAACTATCCAACCAGACTGATATTTCTACACAAACAGTCATTGTGCTTTGCTAAAAAGAAACTGAGCTCTCCTATATATTCTACCCTTCCCTGCCCTCTCCACCCACCAACCCCACTTCTTTCAGGACTGTACCCTTTGAAAACTCTTATGGAGGTTTGTTTAATTAAGGACATTAAATATTTTCCAGTACTAGGCTAACAATGACAACATTCCTCTCAAGTCTAAAGACAGGAATTTTAACTGCAAATACATGCACATAAATTATGTATGACCCCTAGTGTTTTGGAGTTTAAAAGACATACTCGCATAAAGTAAGTTACATGTGAATGTTTGTTTTATTTGTCTCTTACATTATATCCTCTTCTTCAGTTAAGATCACTGAAAGATGATTCTAACAGAATATCTAGGACAATGTTTAATGTAGAAATTGTAGGCTGTAATGAATTCATTCATTTGGTATCGAAGCAAATGCTTATAGGATATATGTACATCAATACATTGGGTTACAGAAACACAAATCTGCTTAACCTTTTAAAAATGTATTTGTTCATATGAAAGAAAAGCACTAGCATAACATACATAGGTTGTTTTGAATACTTTGTGCTTTAACCAACAAAATCCGCTTCTAATATAATCAAACACTTGAGACTGCAACAGTTAAAACTGGAAAATATTAATGAAAGATGTAACTAGTTTTAGGATCACTTTAGGGCTAAAAAACTATTTTCACACCACTGGTTAAAGTTCCAAAATCTTGCACAAGTTTATTTATGGCCAGTGCAAAGTTTAAAATAGTTTCTTTGCCTCAAGTACTTTCATTGCTTTTTAAATAATTTTGATTGGAATTTGGTAGTTAATGTCATTTGGACACTGCTGAGCTGGGCAATGTTTATAAAAAGTCATTGGAATATCATCTCCCCATACCATGGTTGACTTTGACCTTAATTAATAATTTTGCTGCTTAGGATTTTCTTTTTCCTATTGGTTCTTGCCACCTAATAAGTTAAAAGAGCTTCACAGCTTCTGTCATTGATAATCTGTTACCAGTTCTGATCAGCTACTGCCTGCTAAAAAGGAAAAAGTGAATAATTCTTTTTTCAAGCATTTTGAAGAATGAGAGATGGTTGTTTTGACACAACTGCTGTGCCTCATCTGGTTCAGCTTTTCCTTGCCTACTTCTAGAAGGACCTTATTTGAGCAGTTCTACAATAACTTTAAAATCTGTCAATCTGGCATCAAAATAACCTTCCTCCTCATCAAAAAAGTCATCTGTAGACTACACTAGCAATTCCATTCTCCCACAGTGGACATTACCATCCTGTGAAAAGCAAACAAAAACTACATATTGATTTCTTTTACTTATCTATAATTGTTCTTTCCTCCTATATAATTCTGGGCTTTGGGTCTTACGGTCATCATGCAGTAAAGTAAGGTTTATTTTTCTTCTCAATCTGCTCTGAAAACTCTCTTAGTGATTCTGTCTGTTAACAGCACAAATACAGAAACTTGCTGTTCATCTCAGCATCATTCAAGCCCAGGTCCATAACAGGCAATCAGCCTGGGTTATCAGATCATCATGTGAGTGCTAAAGCCAGCTGTTGCCAAAGAGATGAGGGGATTTTCAAAAAAACGAACTTTAATAAAACTTGCCAGACAAAACTTTCTAAAGAGTAGATTTTACTGGTGTTCCTCAAGGTGGAGATGTTCCCAATTTCTTGTTGATTTTTTGTCTTGTTTTGTTTTCAGAAAATCTTTTGTGTTTCTGTTCCCTACCAATAAGCACAAAAGGAGACAAGAATTTCAGCCAAAACTAGATAAACTGTGAGTCAGACAAAATCACATGAATACATCCACAAGCACCATTAGTAAGAGAGGTCCTTCTATTTGGATTGATTTTGTTAAGACTGGTATTTCTGTATGGCTGTATGCATCTTCTGTGCATGTTTATGAACAGAAAGAATCCCCAGATGTTCAAGGTCATGTTTAGAGGCAGCACCTGGAGACTGAATTGTAAAATTTTATAGATAAAATCAGATCTTCGTTTTGTAAGAAGCCTTACTATTAACTTTCTCAAAATTGTGAGTTCAAGGATCTGATACCTGTTTAACTGCTGTTGACTGCATATTGAATTTTGGCAACAAAATGATCCAGCAACTCCCTGATCTATGGCACTTTGGGAACTGATCAGACAACAAGAATTTGATTAGTTCCTTTAGACAATGATATTGCTTTGAGGAACAGAAGGTGTCATTTTGGATGGCAAAAGATCTTTGTAGTTCTGTGCAGAACAGGAAAGACTTCTTGCTAAACTTTTGAAAAACTCTCTCAACCTCAAGAGGAAGCTATAGATATATAGATATAGATATATATAGTTAGATATAGATATATATCAAAGTTTTTTAGCCATGAACTCAAAATTTTCTAGTTCATCTGAATTTCTGAGATATTCCAGGATATCTCAAATGAAGTTTCTCATGGTTAAGCAGTTCAATTCCACCCTAAATCAGAACAAAAGAATGGGAACACAACAGGTGGAACATTTTAGGCTATCTTTGTCTTCTGGATTAGCTGTTCAACACCAGTAGATTAAGAACTTGAATTCCTGGAAATGATTGGATACAATTCAGTTTGACAGACCTGCTAGGGCCTAGTTTGAACAAGCCTGAACAAAGATCTGGCAATACTAAACACATTCAGTGGAGCCCATGAAAAGTATAAAATATTGTTCCCAGCTCTTGCAGCAATGATCTGTCAAAGTGTAACAGACACATCAGACTTACACACCTATATATCTTTTCATAGCAATTAGTGTTTTCTGTTCTATGAAGTTGCTTACATATGTACTGCACATCAAATATGTGCAGCAGGAGATACTGGACAGAAATAAAGGATCCCTGCTACGGGGGCATCAAATTAACATATATCTTTTAGCATTAAATTGCCCAAAAGAAAAATGTTTTAGATTTATCTTCATTTCATAAACATAAAGAGCTTAACAGTAGAAGATGAGTAAAAGATCTCTGGCAATCATTACGGAAACAAAGTCCCTGACAAATGAGGTAAGTAATGTATATTGAACACAATGAAAGTACTAAAAGCTTTCATTTTTATCTAACCAGTACTTTGCCTGGCTCATACAGATTTGGGTTGCTCATTATAAAGTAGTGATTCTATAGTATCAGGAGGCTCTTCATATTTCCATTTATATAAATTAAATCTTACTTTCTAAAGACATGAACTCCCACTGATTCCAATGTGAGTAATATTGTTTCTTTGAGGAACTAAGGCAATGCATAAAACTAGATGTAGTTTGGCATGGCACAGCAAGGCACAAAGTACTTACAGTTAGTTTTGTTTCCCTGCGTACCTAAGTAGAAAAAGAAAAATTAGAATGATATTTCATAGGCTTAAGAAACTGTTTAGATTATCTTTGTAACACTTGAATATTTATTTATAATTTTTTTCTGTACTCCATATATTTGATATATCATCATATGATTTCTGCCAGTCCAAGTTAATGGCATAGTAGATCAATAACTGTATGTTAGCAGCAGAAATCCAGTTAGGCCTGGATTCACCCTGCCAGTTTTAGTCACCAAGGCATCTAACTTTCAGTCTTTCAATAGTCAGGAGAGAGAGACAGAGGTTTTCAGACAGTGATTTGAATAGTAAGTAAATCCAATTATGAGAAGGTTCAGTTGCCCTTTGAAGAACCTCTCTTTTCCTTATCATCATTGATTAGGAAGGTATCTAAGAATGGGCAGATACCTTATATGAGCATCGAATGACTGAGGTCCATTGACTACTGTATGTTTTACTGGGGTTGGAGAAGTAAACAAAGAGACTGGGCACAACGGGCAAGAGTCCTCCTTCCCCTGCTGCAAAGTCTGTAAAGTGAGTGGTTCTTTGATACTTCTGAGCACAAACTGCAGGATTGTAATGTGAAGGGACACACCCAGGCATACATTTAAAAGACATACCAGCTATCTTCCATGCCAACCTCCTGTCATCAGAGCCACTTACCCTATGTAGCCATTTACTTTTTCTTGGCTGGAGTGCAGTCAGGCCAATGCTTTTCATCTTCACAATTTTTTTTTGTGTGTGTGTGTGAGCAGCCTGACAATTCTGACATTAGCGCTGTTGCCAGCTCCCATGCAGGGGATAATCCTCCTCCTTAATTGGAACTGCTCAGTGTAGCCAGCAGAGTAAGAAACTGCTGCTGCTGCAGGATCACCTGCTGGCTGAAGAGGCATTTCAGGCAGCCACAGGGAGCTGGGATCTAGCCTGTTTCAGTTACTAAATCTTTACTCCTACAGTAAATTACTAACTTGCTTGTGTACCCAATGGGGAGAGAGTCTACCTTCAGAAGGAAAATTTGTTCAGACTTTTAGCTCTCAGATAGAATGGTACAGAAATGATATATTTTAATGTAAAAGAAAAATAATATTTTTTAAAATTAACTTTGGTAAAATTATTTCCCAGTAGGTAGTAGATCAGTTAATATGTTGCTCCTTTTGTAGCTGTATAGCCAGGCTTGCTGGAGACTCTGATACCCTGGGATGTATCACAGAGAGTTTACACTGTCACCACTGAAATAAAAATCAAAGGAAAATATTCCTTTTTGATCAAAAAGGAGAAGAAGAAGAAAAAATTACAGAGAAAGGGAAAGAAATAAGAAAAATTAAGTTTAAATATGAAGGAATTAAGTTATGTAAATAGATATAGACACATGACCAAGGAGAATCAGACATACAACTGGTAAAAACATAAGCCAACATGCGTCAAAGCCATTTTCTAATCTAAAGAAGACACCTCTGTGTGTGTGTGTATATGCAAATGTATATAAATGTGTATGCATGCATGTGTAGCTGAGAATTTCAAGAATCAGGAGAAATGTTCTGCAAAGGGAAAGATCTGCACAATGAGCTTATTAGTAATAATCTCATTAGTTAAAACTCTCCTTTCCCATCCTGTCTAGCCTTGACCTGAATAAATTATGCAGGCTTCAAACAGCTTTCCTAGCTTTTTTTGCTGAATAGATGAGCCTGCTGCATAGCTAAAGCACATGACCTTCAGATGCTGTTTCAGAACAGCATTAGTCTGTCATAGAGACTGCCAGAAAAAAAACCACAGAGAGAGAAAAAACCAAACCCACAGAACTGTCAAACTTATTTTCTGTTTAAGTGGGAATCTTTTTTGCTGTTGTTGTTGTTTCCAGAGCTGAAGTGAACCTGATCTATAAAGCAACTTTCTAAACAGAATAGGAAATATTGCAATATGAAGTATTTCAGTTTTAGTGATAAAACTTAAAGCTTTTGATTATCATTCTCTACCTGAAATTATGTCTTCTTGGCTGACTGTAGTCTTCAAAGATCTTTCTTCTCTGGACCTTCTTAGGAAAAATTGCTAAAATTTCATAAATGTTTTCTTGAATTTTTATAATCCATTTTAGTAAAATAAATGAAATAAAAACACTATAATTGTTGGAGACAAAATAAGATTCCTAAGCCTGTCTAAAAATAATGCTAAAGAGAAATGTCTGTATTTGATAATACTTTTGTGTCTTATATTTATCAAAGAGTACCCTGGGTTGTACTCAGGCATTTTAAAGGTACACTTTTCTCAAGAATGTAATAAACTTTATCCTTCTGTATGATATGAGGCTAAGTTATATTGGCTACCAATAGGACCCCGTGTTTTTGTTTTATTATGTATTTGTTTTATCTTAGACTCTAGTATGTCCAGCCTTAAATAAAGATCTTATCACCTGTAAAAGTGCAAACCAAAAAAGACTTCTGTTACCCAAAGCCGTTACCCAATTCACAGCCTGATATAAGAGACTGATACTAGACATCAGCCACTGTGGGTTAGGATCTGGTAGAATCAGAATGTAAACTAGCAGAATGATAGACATACCAAATGGTTTAAATTTGTGCAATAGATGTAGTCCAGGTTTCTGTCAGAAGCTATTGCTAGAAATAGACCATTTCATCCACAAATAAAAGATTGATGATGTCTTTCAATTCTCATATACTCACATTGGCCTACTAGTGATGGTCCCCACATGAACTAGTGTCAAATTCCTATTTACTAGAGCACAGAAAATGAAGGAATCAGGTGAGCCCATTGTAACTCTTCACCAAATTCTTTAAGAAACCTCAAAATCTATACTATGCCAGAAGAGAATAGGAGGAAACAAAAAACTACCAGCATTTTAGATCACTGCTATAGGAATTTATTAAACTAAACTGTCAAGATTTTATTATAAAATAGACTGTACCCCAGTCTACAAAGCCAGGACTAACTTCCTCTCCTGCCCAGTATAAACCCTCTGATAGTACATTGACCTGTGAGAAGTCATTCTTCTTAACTCCAAATCTGGCACTCGGTTTTAACCTTGAGCACATGAACAAAACATACTAACTAGATATTTGTGAAATTTTATTCATACTAGGCTTAACAGTGCACTTCTCTTTACATCTTCTCAAACTGTAGCAATCTGCTAACCTTTAAAAGAAAGAAAATCCTCTTCTTTCTCCCTGTCTTTCTTATGGAATGACAAGTTTTATATGAAGGTGAAAAAGATCCTCTCCAGTCTCCAGAAAGGCCTTCTCTGGTCTTCAGAAGAATCTCTGGGGGGAAAAAAAAAAGTGCTTATACTGAATATATAAATACAGTTGAAACATACTGAATATGTAAATACAGTTCAAACAAATATAAGTTAACTTTAAGTCTTACGGCAGATGCCGACAGATAAACCTATACTCAGTACAGAATGAATGAGATCAGACAAGCATCTTAGGTTTTGCTTGACATGCCTATTTATGTAAATTTACTTTTACATACATCTGATATACATATTTTGATAGTGTTTTGATTCAGATCTTCAGCATCTAGATCTGTATGTAGATTTTGGGAATGTACAACATCTAAAGAACAGATCTAAAAGGAGTACTTAGGCACCAAATGTTTTAATTTGAAACAGGAGTTCTAATATATATTATTTCACTCTTAAATTGCTCATCTCTTCTTTCATCTGGCTCCACCTTTTAAGATAGATAAACATTTTCATTTTCTGAATTTTACACTTCAGTCATGGATTCACTGGGAAAAAACAATACATTGTGAGGGCCTCTGGATGTCTAAAACAGTCTAAGTTACATCAGGTTTCTCTGGGTTTAATAAAAAAAATTTTGAAAAACTCCAAGGGCCGAGATTTCACAACTTCCTAGTGAAACTTGTTCAAATACTTCACATTCCCATTAAGATTTTTTCTTTTTTAATTATATGTGGAATAAATGCCTCTTGCTTAATCTTTGACCATATAAGGATTAGACTGTGTTGAAAGCTTTCCTAAGCTAAGGTGAATGACAACACCCACTGATTACCTCTTCCAGAAGGCTAATAGGTTGGTCAGGCATGATTTTCCATTAGTAAATCCATACTGGTTTTCTCCAAACACTTGCTTGTCCTTCATGTGATGGGAAATAGCTTTCTGTGGAATTTGTTCCATTTTACTCCATAATGTTCCAAAGGACTGAGATGACACTGGACATCCTGCAGTTCCCTGGACTTTCCATCTTGCCTTTCTCAAAGCTACATGGTACAATTCCTCTTCTTGATTAGGCTGTCTGTAGCAGATGCCTACCACAACACCTCCCAGGGGTGGCCACCCCAACCGGTGTAGCATGTCACCACCTTCATACACTGACTCTGGAAGTTGCATACAGCCTCATACACCACATCTATTTTCCCTGCACTTTACCAATTTCTGCATTAACTTCATAGTTCTTGTTTTCATCTCCCAGCTTCTGGCACACCCTATGTGCTAGCTCTGTAGGAAGCCAGACAGAAGCCTGCTCTGCACCTCTACCCTTCATGCACAAGATTTTGCTTAGCAGGAAATTTATTTCATTGACTTTTTGGCTCTTGGCTGTAGGTTTATGACCTGGAGAACACCAGGTCCATTCTACCTCCCATGCTGAGCTCCAAATTGCTCCTAAAAGGTTTGCCGGTTAGGTGTCTCTTTCCCCACATCTGAGGAGATCTAGAAACCTGGCATCACTCTGGCAAATTCCCCTAAGAGATCCATCTGGAAAGGCTTCTGAGAGAACACCTGACACACCCAACTGGACCAAATTGCATAAATATAGCGGTACCAATGATCTTCAGAAACTAGCTTGGAAGAAAGGATGAGATCCACAGGCCCAATGTGGCAAGACTGTTGATCCTCTGCCAGAGGTCTATTGCATTTTCTCCTAGGCTTAGGTACCTTAGTCAAGGGTGTAGGAAAGCACCTCCATCAGCTTGACATTTCAGGCTTCTGTCAACGATGACGACAGAGGCCTCTTTTAAAGATAGAGAAGGTCTTTCTATATAGGCTGGTGACTACTACCCAAAACTACAATCAGAAGTGAGATGTTGTACAGTTAGACCTTCTGCTCTTGCTTACAGGACAGACATGGTTTTACCATCCATATTTTTCTGAAGTCAGGTGTTCACAACAACAGAGCATGCTGAACCAGCTGTCACAGCCCAGCTCCATGGAGAGCTAGTTTCTGATAGCAGTTTAACTCTCTGATACATTAGTGTGGCACCATATGCAGTCTAATTAGCTGGGTCAATGGTGTATGTAATGTAGCTATATACTTTCCAGTCCCAAAGCTTGCTGGTTCAGGTTTAAGATCTAGTTTGAGGTCATATGCTGTGCATCCCGTGAATAAGCAGAGATGCTATAGATATTTTCTTCCTTTCTTCCAGTTAATAAATGTAGAAGCTAGTCAATCTATAGAAGTTTGTCAACAATGATGTCAGATTCCAAGATAAAAAATGCATGAAATATAGATCAGACAAAAGGAATCCAACAGTGGAGCTGGAAATTGTTTTGTCTACTAGACCAGATGTGCTTAGTTCTTCTTTATGCTGATCATTATGGTGCAGCTGTTTCAGCCGTACAATTTGAATACAGATGCCTTTTAGCAACTTTCAAATCCTAAGAGTGGCTAGCTTAAGTTGACGTGATGGTTTGTGTCCCTACAGTTAAAAATTACTGCAGATGCTCTACAAGCGTTCTTCCTGTGTGACAATATTTGTTTCCTGAAAATATGGAGCAAATGTTTGCTGTTAAACTGAGGTACCATCCACAGTGTTAACAGATTCTGCAAAATATTTCAAAAACATCAGAGCTCTATATTTTTTTTTTTCATGCTGGAAAGCTGTAGAAACAAAGACAAGTCTTTCCTTCAAAAACAGGATACAAAACAAGGTATCTGGTACCTTTGAGGACTACTCAGAAAAATATACTCTTCTTCTGGTATTTTCATATTTTCTTTAAAGGAGCATTTTATGTTTATCATTCCCCTATTTTCCTGAATTACTTTCATTTGGTCTTAAATGTGCAGTTTCCTAGTGTCCCAGGATGCTGGCCTGGTTTTTACTGAGTTCAAAGACATGGTGTGTGTTACTCTTTCTGTACACAGCCATACGCTCTACAAACTAAGCCGGGGTGGGGGGGAACCAACCAACCAACAAAACAAAAGAGAAAACGAAACGAAACAGAAACGCCCAGTATCATGCCTGGGGCAACCAATAGGGGGTCAGTGGGTAGGTGTGTCACAGTTAGGTAAGATTGAAAGAGTCTGTCCTGACCTCTGTATCCTTTCCTGTTTGTTCTGCCTTCTTACTCCCAGCCGCACTTGTACCACTATGAGTATTCACACAACTGCACAATAACATAACAGGAAAATTAATCAAATTATGGAAAGAAATTAATAATCAGTCTCTATTTGCATTTTCTGTGATACATGTTGTTACCACAATTTCTGCTTTTGTGTCCTGGTTTCAGCTGGGATAGAGTTACATTTCTTTGCAGTACCTACTATGGGGCTGTGTTTTGGATTTTTGCTGGCAACAGTGGTGATAATGCAGAGATGTTTCAGTTGTTGCTAAGTAGCGCTTACACTGGTCAAGGACTTTTTCAGCTCCCCGTGCTCTGCCAGGTGCACAAGATACTGGGAGGGGGCACAGCTGGGACAGCTGACCCCAACTGACCAATGGGATATTCCATACCGTATGACGTCATGCTCAGCATATAAGCCTGGGGGAAGAAGAGGGGAGGGGGAGGACACACATTTGGAGTGATGGTGTTTGTCTTCCCAAGTCACTGTAACATGTGATGGAGCCCTGTTTTCCTGGAGATGGCTGAGCACCTGCCTGCCCATGGGGAGCAGTGAATTAATTCCTTGTTTTGCTTTGTTTGCATGTGCAGCTTTGGCTTTACGTATTAAACTGTCTTTATCTCAAACCATGAGTTTCCTCACTTTTATTCTTCTGATTCTTTCCCCCATCCCACCATGGGGGAGTGAGCAAGCGGCTGTGTGGGGCTTAGTTGCTGACTGGGGCTAAACCATGACATTGGGTAAATACAATTATCTCAACAACTTAACTACTTTAGTCAGGTCTATTTTATACTTACTTATTTTTCCAAAGAAGGAAGATGGGGGACATAGAATAGTAGCCACTGAACACTGACTCTGCTCAAGTGATCAGAGAAAATAGATATTTTAATAAAATCTTTATCAAGTAATTAGTACTGGACATTAAAGCAGTGTCTTAGTAGCACAACTGTGTGTTGCAGTGTTCCTGTATAACTTTCATGAAAGCTTTTGTCTAAAACATTTAAATTCATGAGGTTAGGTTTAAGTTATTTTAATCCCATAATTGAGATAATATTAAAGGGCAGCGCTAAATTAATTTCTGACGTCTCAAATTGAGGGGAAATAAAAACTAGCTCTAGGAAGACAGAAATATTAACCAACACACCAGTTAATAATATATTCTATTCATCAAGACACTACGAGGGGTAGGAATTCCCATAACGTTACTTAAATTGCAGGGAGGGATGCATTTTTCAAGAAAGAGTATGATAATTTTTTTTTCTGTGAAATCCTCACTGTTATACACTCCTAATTTTAAATGTGATAACAATGGGGATTGACAGGTAGTTAATTGATTTTTAGTGTGGGCTGTTATATATTTTGAGTAACTGCATCCAAAATTAATTAACCCAGAACAGATTTCCTTCCGGTTTCTTCAGGTTAGTTGATTAAGAATTAGAACAGAGTAGTCTGAACAAATTCCCATCTAAGGCATAATGGAACAAACAACTTGAGAGTCTACAGTACCTTTCCCGAATAACAGAGAGAATATAGTAATTTAAGGCAGGACAAATGCAACAGAAACTTCTGAAGTCCAACTCCCTTACCGAAATGCAGAGGCAGACAGTATTTGAATACTTGTCAGCTCTGAAGATATAAGTAGACCTAGGTGGAATTTGTGAGACTAATTAATATATTTCAACCACCTGTAATGCAATTGATTTTTCACGGTTTATGATTGTGAACTGTTTGCAACCACACAAATTTTTGTTAATCTTCTTATGTCTCTGAATTAC
Organism: Phalacrocorax carbo; assembly: GCF_963921805.1. Lineage (NCBI taxonomy): Eukaryota > Metazoa > Chordata > Aves > Suliformes > Phalacrocoracidae > Phalacrocorax > Phalacrocorax carbo. Next base: position 105,583,348 of record NC_087515.1, read on the forward strand.
TGTATGGCAGTTCAATTCAAACCACTCCTATCAATTATAATATTTTGGGCACTTTGTATTTACCATAAGATGGGTAATCTTTATCACATGACACTGTTTGCACTTTGAGTAAGCGAAACTTCTTAGAAGAAGAAAAACTTGATGAAAACACTTGGCCTGCTCAGCTGGAAGGAAAATGGGAACAGCTATTGAGATAGGTTGGGGAATGTGGCTACTTTTACTTTTTTTTTTAACTTTTTTTTTTTTCCCCCACCCTGTAATAACTGATTGATTTGGCTTCTGTGTCCTTATTCAATTACAGCAGTAGTTTATTTGTTTTGGGGTTTTTTACCATTTCGTAAGATTTAGGGCCATCTACTTTTTTTCAGACCTAGCACTGAGTAACTAAAAATCACTATGTAGTCCTTGTAGTAAAAACTGAGATCAGTAGTAGGAGGATCAAAGATGTGGACTGACCCTGTGTAAACAAAAATAGTGTCAGGAAAAAATTACAGGCTTCATGAAATACACTGTATTTAACGCCAAATCTTATGCTTATGATACCGCTTTGGGCCTAAAATTGAATTTCAAGACAATCCAAACAATTGTTAAAACTTTCAGAAGAAACCTTTGAATGAAAAATAATTCTTGATCCAAACAACAAGTAAGCAAGCTGTCCATTACATTTTTTCTCTGGAATTTTCTGTGGTGTTCCTCATAATAACATCAGAGTGCTTAGGAAATTTTAACTATTCTGTTTGTTACCTCACTACAAAGTAAGAAATTTATAAGACAAATTACGATGATTTATACTGTGCATAGGGGTAAGGTTAAGAGTGCCCAAGTTTTAGGGATTAAATTTAAGATATCAAAGACTGGGGGTTTGTGTGGCTTGTTTTTTGGTGTGGGGTGTGTTGTTTGTTTGTGTTGTTTTGGTTGTTTTATTTTTTCCCAAAGGATGCAAATATAATCACTTTAAAGGACCCTGGTCTAAATCACATCTCATTTCAGAACAGTTATCTCCAAATATTTTAAGCAGCAGTGGGCACGTATGTCATACACACTCCAGATTTCAGCTGGAACACTTCATAGCTTAGAAGTTTGCCATTCTTTTCTTGGCTAAAGGGCTTAAACTTCATGTCCTATGTTTTCAAAAAGTGCATCAGCCACAGGATAATTTGCTATTTTTAACAGATGCATTATTCTTTCCAACAACTCCATATTTGCCAGCAAAAAATTAGTTCCAATAACTTTGTTAATTACTACTGAGACCAAATAAAATTGCAGATGTTTCTGAGTGAAAGCACATCTCAAATTCAAACAAGAAAAAGCAGACATAGCTGATTTTTTTGGTAAAAATATTTGCTTTCATAAAGGAAACATTTTTCTGCCACCTTCTGCAGTAGATATACATGCATATCTAAGAATCATTCATTAATCAGCAGCTGCCAATACGATGTAATTAACATGAATTGAAAACAATCCCGCAAATCCCTTTATGGGATTTAGTAGCTTTCCCCCATGAAAGAGCAGATCAATTTTCAATGTAGTTCAACATCATGTAGCATAATTTTGGTTCCTCCTGAACTGACTGCTAAAATGAAATGTGTATATCTTTACATACACTGAAATACAATCACACTTAGCAACAACTCAGAATATTATAGCAAGCATTTCCAAAATGTGAGACTTCTGAGAAAGAAGAAAGGTGTCAAGAGGATGGGACTGGACTCCTTTCAGTGGTGCCTAAGGACAAGACAAGGGGCAATGGGCACAAGTCAGAACACAGGAAGTTCCACCTCAATATGAGAAAAAAATTCTTTACTGTGATGGGGACAGAGCAGTGGCACAGGCTGCCCAGGGAGGTTGTGGAGTCTCCTTCCCTGGAGACATTCAAAACCTGCCTGGACGAGTTCCTGTGCTCCCTGCTCTAGGTGTCCCTGCTCAAGCAGGGGGGTTGGACAAGATGATCTCCAGAGGTCCCTTCCAATCCCTACCATTCTGTGATCCTGTAATTAATTCTCTACTTATTATCTTAGCAGTAGTTTTAAAATATTCAGTCTTTCAGAGGAAATTTACAATGTACATAGTATGAGCAATGTACAATACATTTTTATCTTGAGTCATTTGTCATGATTCTGCAGGCAGTATAAAATGTTTTCACTAGAATCAAAGACAGAGTAACCATTTGTTGCAAGTTTGTCTTGACCATAGCAATGGTACTACAAGCTACATAAAAGCAGTGACGAAGAATACAGGATTGTTTAGGAATGAAATAAAGTTTTGTCTGAATATGTAATCGTTACCTTCACTGACAAAGTGTTGGTAATAAAATTCTGTCACAGATGTTGGTAGGATTAAATGCTGATGTAAGTTGAAAAATTGTATATTGACTAAAAATCATAATTGCTATCTTAAAGGACAGAAAATTACATTGATCTGAACTTCTGAAATAGAACATTAAAAAAACCAGAGGGTAGTTCAAAGGGTCGGAGATACACTTAAAGTTTAATTTCTCAACTGCTACTCTTATAATACATTTCAGTCTGCACTTTTTATACAATAAATAACAGACAGCACATTGAAGCGATTTTTCTTCAACAAATCATGGGTTGCTATCATAAAAAGGTAACATTCCAAATACTGTATTTGATTTTGTATTTATCAACATGTGAAAACCAGCAGTTGACCCTCACCTGATTAAACACAACTGAATTTTTTGAACAAACAGTTCTCCTCTAATCACAGAATCACAGAATTGTAGGGATTGGAAGGGACCTCTGGAGATCATCTTGTCCAACCCCCCTGCTTGAGCAGGGACACCTAGAGCAGGGAGCACAGGAACTCGTCCAGGCAGGTTTTGAATGTCTCCAGGGAAGGAGACTCCACAACCTCCCTGGGCAGCCTGTGCCACTGCTCTGTCCCCATCACAGTAAAGAATTTTTTTCTCATATTGAGGTGGAACTTCCTGTGTTCTGACTTGTGCCCATTGCCCCTTGTCCTGTCTTTAGGCACCACTGAAAGGAGTCCACCCACCATTCAGATATTTATCAACATTGATAAGATCCCCCCTCAGTCTTTTCCAGGCTGAACAAACCCAAGTTTCTCACCATTTCCTCATAAGGTAGATGTTCCTGTCCCCTGATCATCGTGGCAGCACTCCACTGGACTTGCTCCCTGTCTTTCTTAAGCTGGGGCGCCCAAGACTGGATGCAATACTCCAAATGTGGTCTCATTAGGGCGGAGTAGAGGGGGAGGATAACCTCCCTGGACATGCTGGCATCTGTCCAAAGCCTCTTTGTACTATCTCATTAACTTTGTTCTTCAGTGAGTGCCTAAAAGAAGATGATGTACTCTACCTAAGGATTTGCTTTATAAGTAGGGGAAGGAAAAACAGATTTACTAGCTGCCTCATTACAGAAGTTTAAATCTGTTTATTCACTTCACCTTCTTGTTTTATCTTAATTATATTTGCTCATGGGAAGCTGAAACTACAAATTTATCTTTTGAGAGTGATCTTATTGATAAGCTTGACTGTATGAAAACTTTTTCTTCATATTCTAGAGATTCTGTCCATGCATGTATTTATTCAACACATGGAGCAACACTGTCCAGGAACTTGGCAATGTCTTACAAAATGAAAACTGGATTAAAAGGATCATGGAATCACAGAATCACAAAATCACAGAATCACAGGTTGGAAGGGACCTCAGGGATCATCTAGTCCAATCTTTCTAGGAAGAACAGAGTCTAGACAAGGTGGCCCAGCAGCCTGTCCAGGTGACTCTTGAAAGTGTCCAACATGGCCAAGTCAACCACTTCCCTGGGGAGATTATTCCAGTGGGTGACTGTCCTCACTGTGAAAAATTTTCCTCTGGTGTCCAATTGGAGTCTCCACAAGAGCCACTTGTGTCCATTCCCCCTTGTCCTCTCCATGGGACTCCACATAAAAAGGGAGTCTCCATCTTCTTTACAGCTACCCTTTAAGTACTGGTACATGGTGATGAGATCCCCTCTAAGCCTCCTTTTCTCAAGGCTGAACAAACCCAGTTCTCCCAGCCTATCCTCATATGGCAGGCTTCCCAGTCCTTTGATCATCTTGGTGGCCCTTCTCTGGACCCCTTCCAGCCTGTCCACATCCTTTTTTTATAGAGGGGACTAGAACTGTACACAGTACTCCAGGTGTGGCCTGACAAGCCCTGAGTAGAGTGGGATAATGACTTCTTTCTCTCTGCTGGTGATGCCCTTTTTGATGTAACCCAGCATCCTATTGGCCTTCTTGGCCACAGCAGCACACTGTTCACTCATGTTGAGCTTCCTGTCGACCAGCACCCCCAGGTCCCTTTCCACAGAGCTGCTCTCCAGCCAGGTGAATCCCAGTCTGTGCTGCACTCCCGGATTATGTTTTCCCAGGTGCAGGACCTTACAATTCTCCTTGTTGAACTTCATAAGTTTTTTGCTGGCCCACTCTTCCAGCCTATCCAGATCTCCCTGCATAGCAGCTCTCCCTTCTGGAGTGTCTACTTCCCCACTCAACTTGGTGTCATCAGCAAACTTCATCAGGCTACACTTGATCCCGTTATCCAGATCACTGATAAAGATATTGAATAACATTGGGCCCAATATTGATCCCTGGGGGACCCCGCTTGTGACAGGTTGCCACTTGGAAAAGGGGCTATTTACCACCACCCTTTGGGTGCAGCCTGTCAGCCAGTTCCCCACCCACTGCACAGACCACTTGTCTAGGCCATAATGCATTAATTTCTCCAGGAGGAGACTGTGGGGGACCATATCAAAGGCCTTGGAGAAGTCCAGGTAGACAATGTCCACTGCCCACCCCATGTCAACCAGGTAAGTCACTTTGTCATAGAAGGCCACCAGGTTTGTCAAGCATGATCTGCCTTTAGTGAAGCCACGTTGGCTTTTCCCAGTCACGTGCTTTATCTGACTTGTGATGGCCCCAGGAGGATTTGTTCCATAACTTTCCCAGGGACTGAAGGGCTGGGCCTATAGGCTGATGGGCCTATAGTTACCTGGATCCTCCCTCGAGTCTTTCTTGTAGATAACGGTAACATTTGCCTTCCTCCAGTCCTCTGGGACATCCCCCATTCGCCATGACTTCTTGAAGGTTATGGAGAGTGGCCTTGCATTGATATCAGCCAGCTCTCTCAACACCCTCTAGTGGATGGCGTCAGGGCCTATCGATTTGTAGGGGTCAAGCTCCTGTAGTAATTCATATGCTAACTCTTCCTTCACTGATAGTGGCTCGGTCTTTGGATGATAACATTTCTTTTGCCTTAATAATTAAGGGTGGAGTGTCGCATATCCAGGTTTGTGGATATGGCTGCCTACACCAAATTGTCATGAATACAACCTTGTGTATCCTGCTAACTAAACCAAACTGTTGGGAATATGATTTGCTACACAGCTTTAGTTAGGAATTTAAGATTTATTAATATTTTTGAGATAGATCACAGTATTAAGTTGTATAATTCTTAGTAGCATCAGCTGATTTAAAACAACAATTTGATGGACTTTTTTACAGTCAACATAGCAACTTAGTTAAAGATTCGAGAATGGCAAGGCTCACTCTATTACTTGCATAGAAGAAGTGCACAAAGGAAAATTCAGTTATGCTTGAGTTAAAATGATTTAGAGGGATTATGGATCAGACAGACCCTCACGTTGAATCACAAAGTTCAGAATAGACCCCCTTGCTCTCTAAACTTCTTGCAGAGAGAAGTCTAGGTGCGGCTAGGTCCGATCTTATTCTCAGACTTGGTCAATGGTTTATGTGAATAGGGATAATATGTATGTATAGTCAAATTGCGCATACACACACATGCACCAAGGTTAACCTGTGAATAAAATTTCCTTTTTCATGAATTTCACAAATTACTCACTTTTATGTGGTGGCATTCATCAGCACAAGGCTGGCAAACCTCATGAAATCAGGTCTTTGAGTCCTCGTGAAATCGTCAACAGATGATCCTTCAGTCCTCGTGAAATCTACCCTGAGAGGCATCCCAGTCCAGGGGCAGAGACAGGGTCACACAGCCTGTTGCAGTCCCAGAGCTCTGAAAGGATATCCATCTTGTATTGCTAGTTATAGGATCTTGAGATGATTGGCTTTGGTTCAACATTTTAGCTTCTGGCCACAATTCTGGTACACAAGTCAGGGAGCAGATGACCCAGGTGTGCACAGGGATTGCTTGGTGCCTAAGTCATTATGACCGAGATAACAGCAAGATAGGGCTTATTTTGAGATCTCAGGGTGGTCCTGATGTACCATTCAGGCAGCAGATAGCCCAAGTGTAGACAGAGATTGCCTGGTACCCAAGTCATTATGACTAAGAAAACAACACAATAGGGCTTGTGCTGGGATCCCAGAGTGGCCCAGTGGGGCTGCACCACTGCATGGAGGTAGGAATTCCTGTAACAAGATCATAGATATACATTTCTTCTATTTAATATAATATGTTTATGTGGTGGGTTGAACTTGGCTGGCTGCCAGGTGCCCACCAAGTCACTCTATCTCTTTGCCTCCTCAACAGGACAGTGGGAAAAAATGCAAAGAAAAGCTTGTGGGTCGAGATAAGGGCAAAGACCATTACTCAGCAATTACCATCACTGGCAAAACAGACTCAACTTGGGGAAATTAATTTAATCTATTGTTAATTAATAACAGAGTAGGATAAAGAGAAATGAGAACAAATCTAAAAACATCTTCTCATCACCCCTTCTCCTAGGTCCAACTTCACTCCCAACTCTTCTACCTCCTGTGCCTGAGCAGCACAGTGGGATGAGGAAGGGGGGTTGCAGTCAGTTCATAATGCTTTGCTCCTGGCGCTCCTTCTTCCTCACACTCTTCCACTGTTCCAGCTTGGGGTCCCACCCACATGATACAGTCCTTCATGAACTTCTGCAACATGGATCCTTTCCGAAGAGTGCAGTCCTTCAGAAACAGACTGCTGCAGTGTGGGTCCCACACAGGATTACAGGTCCTGCTAGAAAACCTGCTCCAGCATGGGCTTCCCATGGGGCCACAGCCTCCTTCAGGCATATCTGCCTGCTCCAGTGTGGGGTGCAGGTGGGTATCTGCTCCTCTGTTAACCTCCATGGGCTGCAGGGGCACAGCCTGCCTCACCATGGTTTTCACCACAGGCTGCAGGGGAATCTCTGCTCTGGCACCTGGAGCATCTCCTCACCCTCCTTATTCACTGACCTTGGTGTCTGCAGAGTTTTTTCTCCCTTATATTCCCCACTCCTCTCTCCCAGTTGCTTTTTGCACAGCTTTTTTTAGTCTGTCCTGAAACTGGCTCTGTCAGTCATGGAGACAGCACCTGGTATCTTCTCACAGAAGCCACAGCTGCAGGCCCCCTGTAACCAGTACCTTGCCACCTAAACCCAATACAGTTTAGAATACAGTCTTACAATTTGCTAAGCAAATATGACCATTACTTTCCTTAGTTCCCTGGTCACAACACACATTTTCACCAATAAAATTAATATGACTTAAAAATAAACTTTGAAATATTATGGACCATAAAAATAGTTATTTGGGAAGGTCTTTCAACTCAATTAATAAGAATTGCTAAGCAGGTGTTCATATGAAGGAATAGTGAGTGTCCATAGACTCCCCATGTTTTTCCATATTTTCCCCATGTCTTCAAGAGATGGATGCTAACATTTAGCTGGTGATATCCTGGGAGCAGCTGTGTCCCCAGACCTGCTAGTTCCTCTGTGTGTGGCAGTTCTGTTTCCTTGTGGCTGGTACTGACAGTGGTATCTGCAGCAGCAGAAGTCATGGAGGGCTGATGGTGATACAGTGACAGTAACTAGGAGGGATTTCTGGTTTTCTTTCTTGGGTGGAAGGGTACAGAGACAAGGGAAAAAAGTTGAGAAATATGATTAGTCTCTGGACTGCAGCCAACATACCATACCATAATGAGCAGAAAGCAAGAAGGGTTGCCCTTCTCTTACTGGCCAGCATTGGAGTCAAACAGTGAGGGGACAGACCTTTGGTTTGAATCAGTATTGCAGTGTATTGGAGTAAACTGTATTATCACTGCAGTTTGAAATGATGGAGAAACTATCTGTAACATTACAGGGATGTTTAATTTAAAGGATCCAATTAATATATTTTAAATTTTAAAAAGCTTTCATGTTTAGTTATTATTATACAGCCCTTGTTCGGTGTGTTCAAAAAAGGAGGAAAGTATATCAGATAATGATATTGCATGAAGGAAGTTCAGGAATTATTGCTGTACTCAGAAAAATGTGAACATGTTCAAAGACAGCTAGTTTTTAAAATGCTGGATTATTTTTAACCAACCAGCGTCTAGTTGTCTTTGTTGTTGCTATAGCTGTGTGTAGTCAATAGTCTGTTTTTTGCAACATGGGGTAGCTATTCACAAGTTTTTCATCTTCTCAACATCAGAAGACACTTCCTAAAACACTTCAATCTGAGTCAATTATAAAGTAACTAATGGAGCAGACACTAGTGCACATAGTTCAAGGGAGGTTATCAATTTATTGATAACATACCAGATGCATTTCTACAAATTTCCTGTCTTCTTTTTTGAGTTATATTAAAGTCCCCAAATTTGAAATGTGAAGGACAGCTACTGAATGCCAACCTTTTCCAGTCTGTCAGGTTCCATTAGACCAAATGCAGTCTCCATGCTTTCCAACATTATGCTTATGCTACATGTCCGTGCAACATGACAGATATATGATAAGTGCAAAATAACTGTAAATTTATTTATAGAAATCTTAAGTTTTCTTTGACAATGCAACCCATTAAATTAGGTGGCCACTTTCAACTGACCTGAACAAGAACACCTCTTTTCTAAGCAATTTGTAAAATACATTATCTACTACTGTGACAAAGTACTTTTGAGCTGCTACCTCTAAAAGACATTAAAGAGCTCACTTGTGGTACAGGTTGAGAAGAGACAGCCAAAGCTTGCAAGAGGGCTGAAGTGGGTCCTTCCTCTAATAGCTCAGTGAGACATAAAGCAGCAGAGAGCTTTTCTAGCTGCATACTTCGAGCTGTGCCAGCATGAAGATATTTTTTCCTTATTCTCTGATTAATCAGCAAGGAGCTGTCTCTACCTTTTCTGTGTTGTGAGTCTTTATTGTAGGTTGGCAGAGATCAAACAGTGAAACTGAGCTGACAACACTGAAAGGGAATAGCAGTGCATGTAATACCAGAAGGAGCGAGTGGAGGAAGACAAGAAAGTACCAAGGCAACAGTGAAAATAATGTGATAGAAGAGAAAAAAGCATGATTAAACAAAGGACCTAGGAGGAGCCTGCAAAGAAGAGATGCATTTTGAGGAAAAGGATTTACAGAATAAAAAATATTAAATTAGGAGAAAAAGAAAATGAGTGGCAAAGAAGAATTGAAAAGAAATAACACAGCTTTGAGAGGAAAAACAGGAAGAATGAGATCTGGAAGACAGGCAAACAGAGTATGGGAGAAGAACTTCTGTTCTGGTCACTTGCTTACCCAAAGTATATGGGGAATCACTCTTCTGAAAGTCTCACCTTTATACTTCTGGCCTGCTGCAAACCTGCTCTGAAAATTCCAGTCTCAGTTATCTTCACTTTCTCACCCTGTCATTCTCATTACTTACTCACTGGGAGCCACAATGTAAAAAATAAGTAAAGTCATCAGCTTCACAATATTTTATATTGATCCACATATAAAAATGTCACGTGCAGTTTTTGCCAGGATAAAAGATCAGCAGAAATTGGGAAGGAAGGTGGCTACCTGGACCTTGAAAGATCATCTGGTTCAACCTTTTGAGGAAAAGGGAGGCTGGATGAGATTATCTAGCACCCTGCCCGACATCATCTTGAAAACCTCCAGTGATGGGGAATCTACCACATCCCTGGAGAGGCTGGTCCAGTGACTGATTATTCTCACTTTAAAAAAAGTATTTCATACATGGGGATGAAACCTCTCCTGGTGTAACTTTTACCCATTGTCCCTTGTCTGCTCCATGTGGCTCCCTGTGAAGAGAGAGGGTCTGTCCTCTTTGTAGGCACCCTTTAAGTACTAGAATCCTTTGATGAGTTCCCCTCTGAGTCCTTCCTTCTTCAGGGAGAAAAGACCTAACTTCTTCAGTCTTTCCTCATAGGGCAGGTTCTCCAGCCCTTTGATGATCTTCATGACCCTCTCCAGTCTGTCTGTGTCTTTACTGAACTGTGGGGACCAGAACTGGACATGGTGCTCCAGGTGCAGCCTGGCAAGTGCTGAGTAGAGTGGGATGATATCTCTATCTCTGTTAGTAATGCTCCTCTGGGTGCAGCCCAGGATCTGATTTGCCTTGATGCTGCAGCAGTTCACTGCTGACACATGTTCAGCTTGTTGTGCACTAGGACCCCCAGGTCCCTTTCAGCAAGGCTGCTCCCCAGGCACACAGATCTTAGCCTGTATGGGGCTCTTTGGTTATTCTGACCCTGGTGCAGGACTTTGCACTTGTCTTTGTTAAACTTCATACTGTTCTTGCTAGTCCTGGTCTCTGCAGGATGCCTCTCCTGATGTGTTCATCTCACCAACCAGTTTAGTGTCATCAGCAGACTTGGTCAAGGTGCTTTCAATCCCATCATCCAGACTATTTATAGAATCATGGAATCATTAAGGTTGGAAAAGACCTTTAGGATCATCAAGTCCAACTGTCAACCCGACAATACCATGTCTCCTAAACCATGCCCTGAAGTGCCACATCTACATGTCTTTTATGAAGATGTTGAAACAGCATGGGGGCCAGTATCTGTCCCTGGGGAGCCCCACTTGTGACAGACTGTGTAAAAACCATTGAGTAAAAACCATTGATCACCATGCTCTGAGTACTAATTATTAGCCAACGTCCTGCCCATCTCACAGAAAACCGATCCAATCTATATTTTGCCAGTTTGTCCAGGAAAAGGTTGTGGGAAACAGTCTCAAACACTCTGCTGGAGACCAGGTAAACAGCATCCATTGCTTTCCCCATGTCAACAGCAGATGTTATTTTGTTGTAGACGGTGATCAGGTTAGTCTGACATGATTTGCGCTTGGTAAATCTGTGTTGGCTTTCCCCATCACCTGCTTCATTTGGTTAGTAGTAGTTTCCTGGAGGACTCATTCCATTACTTTCCCAGGGACTGAAGTAAGACTAATGGGCCTGTAGTTTCCGGGGTCCTCTTTTGTGCCCTTCTTGTAGATGGATATGACATTTTCACTCTTCCAGTCATCAGGGATATCCGCACATCTGCATGACTTTGCCAATATTACAGACAGTGGCCTTGCAACAATGTCAGCTACTTCTCTTAACACCCTGGGGTGGATTGTGTTCAGGCCCATAGATTTATGTGGGCTGAGCCCTTGCAAGACGCTGCAGGCCAGTCACTCCTCCACTGCTGGTGGGTCGACACATGCATTGTTGTAGCTACCCAATCTTGTGACCTGTAGTCCAGCTATGCTGGTAAAGGCAGAGGCAAACAAGCTACTGAGAACCTCTGTCTTGTCAGCAGTATTAGTGACTAGTTTTCCTGCCCTGTTTAGTAACAGGCCTATGTCTTCCCTGTGCTTCTGCTTACTGCTCATGTATATGAAGAACCCTTTCTTGTTGTGCTCGACAACTTTGGCCACTTTCAGTTTGTCATGTTTTTAGCTGAGCCTTAGCCTTCCTTACTACATCTCTGCATCCCCGAGCAAGATTCTTGTAGTTATCAATAGCTATCTGAATATCTTTCCATAGCTGGCATGCTTATTTTTCGCTTTTAAGCACACTCAAAAACTCATTGTTAAGCCAGGGTTGTCACTTGTTCTGCAGTTCATGTGATAACTATCCTATCTTAACCTAATTGTCAAGCAAATTTAATTCTGAACAGATTAATGTGAATTTGAAAACAATGAAAGTGGAACAGTGGAAAAGGCTGCCCAGGGAGGTTGTGGAGTCTCCTTCCCTGGAGACATTCAAACCTGCCTGGACGCATTCCTGTGCCCCCTGCTCCAGGTGTCACTGCTCAAGCAGGGGGTTGGACAAGATGATCTCCAGAAGTCCCTTCCAACCCCTGCCATTCTGTGATTCTGTGAAAGGTTTTTAAATTACAACCTCTTCTACTCACAGTATGAATAGACACCAGGATCTTTGTTTAACAGACTCAACTAAGAGCAGGTTTTTTCTACATTTGAAGTCCATTTGAAGTTAGTCTTGAAATTACTTTTAACCCACAAAACCCAATAGACATTTTTCTTAACAACAAACAAAGAAACAAACAAAAAAAACCAAACAACAAAAAACCAAACCTTAAATACAACTTCAAAATCTGCAGTGTGTCCCTCTGTGAAAATCAGTTGTTGCAGGTATTTCAAATGGAAGTGGTATCACAGCCTTTTCTATAACATTCCTCAGCTTTGAAGGTTGCATGGGTGTTCTTTTCACTACAGAAAAGCTGTGGGCTTCTAAAAGAGAATATAGCTGGAGGTACTGCAAATAAACATTGTCAAAACCAATACTGTGGTTATGATTCTTCTTTAGCAATTCTGTAAACAGGGAACAACTATTGTGACTCACTGCAGTAGCACCTTTGTGAAACAAGATAAAGAACATTCATGCTTTCTGTTCTAAAAGTGCACTTTCCTGTGCTCCTAATGGCAGATATTATTACTGAAATTTAAATTATATCTTAAATCCTGTATGTACCATGTTTTATTTCAAAAAGGATATCAAAGAACTAGAAAAAGTAAAAAGGTGAATAATGAGACGATAACAGATTTTGAACAGCTTCTTTGTGGGAAGAGATTAAATGTGGCAGTGACAGAAGTATTTTATAGGTAGAAAGTTATATAGTAAAGAATTGCAAGGAAAAGACTGGGAGAAAAAAAAAAGTTCTGGTGATCCCAGCACAAAATTGTCAAGTAGCAGGCTTAAAACAAAAGGACAGTATTTTTCATCACAACATGAAAATAATCATAGAATCATAGAACGGTTTGGGTTGGAAGGGACCTTTAGAGATCATCTAGTCCACTTCCTTCCAGTGAGCAGGGACATCTTCAACTAGAGCAGGTTGCTCAGAGCCCCGTCCAACCTGACACTGAATGTTTCCAGGGATGGGGCATCTGCCACCTCTCTGGGCAACCTGTGCCTGTGTCTCACCACCCTCAATTTAAAAAATTTCTTCCTTGTGTCTTGTCTAAATCTACCCTCTTTTTGTTTAAAACTATTACCCCTTGTCCTGTCACAACAGGCCTTGCTAAAGAAGATGTCCCCATCTTTTCTATAGTCCCTCTTTAAGTCCTGAAAGGCTGCTGTAAGGCCACCCCACAGCCTTCTCTTCTTCAGGCTGAATAACCCCAACTCTCTCAGTCTTTCTTCATAGAAAAGGTGTTCCAACCCTCTGATAATTTTTGTGGCCCTTCTCTGGTCCTGCTTCAACAGGTCCATGTCTTTCTTATACTGAGGGCTTGAGAACTGAATGCAGTACTGCAGGTAGGGTCTTACCAGAGCAGAGAAGAGGGGCAGAATCACCTGCCTTGAACTTGGGTGAATAGTTGTCACAGTATAACAAGAAGTCATAAGTATAAAAAGGTTAAAGAAGGCACCAAGGAATTAATGAGGGAAGTTGGTAGTGTTAAAAATAATGACCTACATGCAACCTCTATCTCTGGAAGGACGTGATGTGCTGATTCCCAGAAGCTTAGAGAAAATATCAGAGGAAGGATCAAATTATCTCATGTTCTTCCTCATATTTTTGCTCTAAACAGCTGGTATTCTTGCTACCTCTGTAGTCAGAATTCTGAACTGGACAGAAAATTGTGATCCAATTTGAAAGTTCTTATGTCCATTTAACATTTACTGTTATAAATCCACAGAAGCTCATGTATTAGCTAGAGAAATTGTATTCCTTCCTGGTACTATTAAAGTTTTTATATTATGAAGATCTAGTTTAATTTAAAGTTTATGTAGTTTACTTTAAAGTACACTTCTGCATCTGAAAATTGCTTATAAACTACAGTATACTTAGGACTCATCCTTTCTTAATTTGGAAAGTTACTTCTATATTTATTTTACACAGCTAAACATACTGAAATATATTACACAGGAGAAAAATCTGGATACTATATATTAGTTTTATCTTACAAATGGCAAAATATAATGATTTGAAAGAGCTTTTAATGATCATTTACTTTCTATAACTTCATCATTTCTTTACATTCACAAGATATTATGTATACTAGAGGCTAACAGGTTTAGCAATTTTGTGCTGATGTCTGTTTAAGTTAACATAGCCTTCTTTTTACCAAATCTCTACTAAAAAAATGATGATGTCAGTATAGATCATATTAGCACAGAATGGTTAAGTCTGAAAAATACAACATATTAAAAGTAAATAGGTGTACCTTTAAAACCAACGTAAAACCCTCACAAAAACACCACCAACCAACAAACCAACCAACCAAAGAAACAAAACAACCCCAAACAAACAAACCTATCTGAAATGAAAGTAAGCTTTCTTTCTGGCAGAGTTGAGGAAATAGAGCAAGCAACGCCTATTGTTTGCTAAAGGAAGATGTACCATTAAAAGAAATAGGAAGGGAAACAAAAGAACCAAATTTCACATTACTGTGAGATGGAAAATCAGAATAGCACCTTCTTATGAAGTAATATTAGGTTCAAATAAATGTTTACAGATGAAGTGCACATCTCTTGTTTCTTTTTGGTCCTTTTTAGTATGGTTAGATGTTCAGGTTCTTCTACCTGGGCAACTATGTATTTTTGATACACAATATTATGTGTGTAGGATCAAGATAAGTTAACGAATTTGATTTCTGGGTCTTTGTTTCACGTTACATCATCACTTTGAGATTACGATGTCTAAAAGAGAGATCTGTGACCATAAAGCAAATCTTAATCTTTTTTTTACAGTACTTGTTGTCAAGAAAGCCTAAGTGGTGCTATTTGTAACTTCATGACAGTTCAGAGAAGCTTTTACAGTCTCAGAGAAATAGCATGAGAAATTGTTATAGTTTACCCACATTTGCCCTTTCAGCTACATGAAATAACTCCTGTAGCTTGTGAGGAAATAAATTCTCAAACTGCTTGAGCTGATAACTTGATTTAGAAAAGTTAAGGTAATACTGTAAAGGCATCTTTACATTCATTTCAAATTACACCTTGATTTCTCTTTTCACTTATTCTAACAACTGGATTAAACTATATCTGATATAACTGCATTGGTGATAGCTGTTATTTTAATATTCACCTAAAATTGTTTTAATCTCAAATATGATGTTATGTTAGAGAAAGTGCACAGGATCACTGAAATCTCCAGATTTTCAGTTGTGCAACTTAAGCTATGAGACCTCCTCATTTATTATATTTTATTGCACAATTTATGATAATGCTGTGGTCTATGTCTAGATTTTATTTTTATTTTTATTTTTTATACCCCTTCATCTACTACTTTTTTGTTGTTGTTGATTTCAAGTAACAGCTACAGATGTTGATATGAACAAAGGAAGTGGTTTCTGCGTCTTTAAGAAGACAATGAATCAAACATGGCAATATATTCTTTTCATATTCATGAGCATGCTATGGGCAGGTACTCTCCAAGAAAAGCAGAGAATAGCTGAAGATTAAAGACAATTTATGAAAAGTTCAGTGAAAGAGGTTTTTTTATCTAGGCTAAGGTCAAAAGAGAAAACTTAGTACATTAGCATTAGAATAATTGTACAGGATGTGTTCCTGTCAGGTCATTTGCACAAAGCTATGTGAATATCAAAATAACTCAAATCAATAAGGAAGATTTCTTTTTCAAGTAATTGGCGCAAAGTATTATTCAAGTAAAGCATAATGACTTTGCCTTTCCCCATGTTTAACATTTACTATGAGGCTAAGAACCATTGGAAATTTTTATGCAATGATAACTAACTATAAAAATAAGAAGAAAAAGAAAGTGAGATAAGATAAATGATCAATCTTTTGCATGATATATACACACACACTTAAAATAAAAACATTTTAAAACCTGGTTGGACAGAAAATCAAGTTTCTTATTTATGTGTCCACCTATAGAGAGTAGCTTGATTTAAATTAGCAGATCATTTAATAATTGTTCAGAAGATCCTGAGGGTTACCTGAAAAAAGAAAAAAAAATTTCTGAAAACTGTTTGAACAGGTACTTCCTTTACTTGGAGAAGTTCTTGGCTACATTGAATTTTAAATCTCAGTCCTGTGATTGTCATGGCCCAGACTCGTGAAAGAACAGTGGTGAAGACACTTGATGGGCTGTGGTGACTTAAACTTGGCTGGCTGTCAGGTGCCCACCAAGCGTATTTTAAAAAATGCATTAATTTGCCTATATCTTTTCAGTTGACAGATTGCAGACATATATCGTGTCAATCTGAGCCAATCATACTGCACTGCACCATTTATTCTGAAAGGAAAACTCTCAAAATTAGGAAACACTAATTAAAGTATCTGGAAAAACAGCGTGGTCTGGAAATCATAGTAATTTTCTGCTGCAGAACACAGGGCTAGCCAAATATTTGCTCCCTAAACATGCAAAATTTAGATGCATTGTCATATATGGTTCAGAACTGCACCCAACAATGATTGTGGCATAGCCTCCACATTATTCTGTGTTAGTATGTCATAGTGAAGAAAACTATTTGTTTGCAGTCTTGCAAATCTCACAGTAAGATGTTTCAGTCAGCATTTTGATTCCAAAACAGATCTGAATTGGATAAAATGTTGTCCATTTGCAAATTTTATGTAGAAGGTCATTTCAGAAATGAGATTCACTTACAATTTCAAGATGTCAATAACATAAAAATTCAGTCCTGACATTTGGTGCAACTTCTATTGTTCTATCTGGTCCTGTATCCTCACAGTTACCTGGAATATTACAGGCAGCTCTAATCCATGATCAGAACGTCCTTATACTTTTCTATAATAAAGAAAAAAAGGCTTAATCTTCAGTCCTTTGATTTACAACTTATTTTCCAATCTTTAAGCATCCTGTATTTCTTCTTTGAACCTATTCAACTGTATCCATCCCTTTCCTGGGCTGTGGGAATCCACATCAATGACCATACAAAACAGTTGCTTACTTTATTTTTACCTGTTTAAACATAGGAGGATTACTTAAGTCCCTTCTGATATATGGCTCAAAATGGTTGCTCACTTTTGGCCAATATGCTGTGGATTTTTAATTCATTAATATTTTTGTTCCCTATAGTGTGACTTTACAACTATCTGGCTATAATAAAAACATGCTGCTTGTCTGCTATAATTACAGGTCTTTGTCAGTGTCCTTTAGTTACCCTACTTCATCCTGTGGGTACATGATATCTTTATGAGAAAGGAGTATGTTGCCTTCTGAGGCACTTTTTCAAATGTTGGTTACTGTGTCTGATAGCACCATATTGACCGGCATATGTTTTTTTATTTCATATTGATTGAATGTTTTATCGGTGTACTGGGTCTGGTTGCGTTAGAGTTAATTTTCTTCATAGCAGCCCATTTGATGTTATTTTTGATCTCTGTTGATAACACACCCGTGTTTTAACTATTGCTGAACAATGCTTGCACAGCATCAAAACCTTCTCTATGTGTCACTCTGCCCCTGCAAGAGAATGGGCTGTGAGCAGGCAAAAGGTTGGGAGGGGATACAGCCAGACCAGTGGATCCAAAATTGTTAAAGCAATATTCCATACCGTAAGTCATTCTTAGCTATAAAACTGGGTAGGGGGGATGTTGTTTTTCCAAAGTAGCCTGCAGTTGGGGACTGGCTAGGCATCAGTCTGCTGGAGGGGGGTGGTAAGGGATTGCTTTTGTATCATCTTTTTAAAAAAACTTTTTTTACCCTTCATTTTTTTAAACTACATCTCAACCCACAAGATTATCTTGCTTTTCCCCTGCTGGAGAAGTGTCTGGTGAGCGCTTAGTTGTTCTCTGGGGTCAGCCTACCACAATTAGTCATTCTAATAATCTGGTTCTGATCACTTTCATCCATCTTTAAAGGGCTAATATAATTTTAGCTTTCTTCCTGTTCCTTAGAACTTCTGAAATATAATAAAACTTTTTGAATATTAACATTAAAATCCTAAGGCATTATTTCATTATCTGCTTTGGGTGGCAGGTTGTATAGGGTTTGCGTGGCAAGGTTTTGGTAGCAGGGGGGCTACAGGGGTGGCTTCTGTGAGAAGCTGCTAGAAGCTTCCTCTACATCTGATAGAGCCAGTGCCAGCCAGCTCCAAGATGGAGCCAAGGCCGAGCCCATCAGTGATGGTGTCAGCCCCTCTGGGATAACATTTAAGTAAAAGGAACAAAAAACCCCTGTGCAACTACAGTCAAAGAAAGGAGTGAGTATATGTGAGAGAAAGAACCCTGTAGACACCAAGGTCAGTGAAGAAGGAGGGGGAGGAGGTGCTCCAGGTGCCAGAGCAGAGATTCCCCTGCAGCCTGTGGTGAAGACCATGGTGAGGCAGGCTGTGCCCCTGAAGCCCATGGAGGTCCATGGTGGAGCAGATATCCACCCACCTGCAGCCCATGGAGGACCCCACACCAGAGAACCCGAAGGAGGCTGTGTCCCTGTGGGAAGGCCATGCTGGACCAGGCTCCTGGCAGGTCCTGTGGAGAGAGAATCCCACGCTCAAGCAGGTCTCTCGGCAGGACTTGTGACTCCATGGGGGACCCACACTGGAGCAGTCTGTTCCTGAAGGACTGCACCTTTTGGAAAGGACCCACACTGGAGCAGTTCATGAAGAACTGTAGCCTGTGGGAAGGACTCATGTAGAAGTTCATGGAGGACTGTCTCCTGTATGAGGGACCCCACGCTGGAGCACAGGAAGAGTGTGAGGAGCCCTCCCCCTGAGGAAGAAGGAACAGCATAAACAATGTGTGATGAACTGACCACAACCCCATTCCCTGTCCCCCTGTGCTGCTTGTGGGGAGGAGGCAGAGAAAAGCAGGAGTGAAGTTAGACCTGCAAAGAAAGGAGGGGCAGGGAGAAGGTGTTTTTTAAGATACGGTTTTATTTATCATTATCCTGATTTGATTGGTAATAGTTAAACTAATTTCCTCAAGTCAAGTCTGTTTTGTCCGTGATAGTAATTGGTGAATGATCTCTCCCTGTCCTTATCTCGACTCATGAGCCTTCAGTTGTATTTTCTCTCCCCTGTCCCATTGAGGAGGGGAAGTAATAGAATGGCTTTGGTGGGCACCTGAAGTCCAGGTAGGGTCGACCCATCAGACAGGTGATGGCTAACATCTCTATTCTTAATGGCTATCATTTACCAGCAACTATATATTCTCAGGAGATGTTTGAAGGTAGATTATCTATTTTCTTTGTAACAGCTTTAACGCTAAATGAAAGCATACAATGGCTCTGACTTTGATTCTTTTTATGTGTGAAACCACACTCTCTTTTTAAAATTTCATTTGAAATATTCATCACCAATACGTTAAAACTGAATAGATTCAGAATATAATTTGGTCACTCAAATGTGTATTTGAAATATAATAGCAAACAAGAATCACAGGAACCATCGAACTTTTAACAATTTTATTGTGGAAATGCATTCTCCTTCAGTAACAAACCTCTTCAATTATTCCACAAGTTTTTCAGTCACTTGCTGTTTGTCCTCTTTTCAGGGCACTTACTTTTTGGTCACACACCATTTTGCATTCATTACAAGAAGAGGCATACCATGCACAGAATGATAAAGATGTTTATAAAGAACATAATTCAGTGACTGATGAGCCCAAAGGGTTACACCTGCCAAAATGCATTAACTGTTGTAATGTGATGTAACAAACTATGATATGACTGGCCTGTATGTCACATAGGAAATTAAATGAACAAATGAAAAATTAAAACTAGAAAAATGTCTAGTAGGGAAAAAGCTGCAAATTTAACTTCCAGTTTTATAAAAATGATGAAAGTATATTCACTGGGTAACAGATTGGTGTCAGATGAACTCTTTAGAAGTTCAGGATAATTGGTATTCTAGGTACTCCCAAGGTGCTGAATACATCCTGCCTAATGCCAGCAAGTGAGACATCCAGCTTGTGGGAACTACTCCCAGTGCAGCAAATATTCAAGGTAAGGTACTGAAGTAACTTCTTGTAAAAATACTAAGTGAACAATACATAACACATTCACAACCCAATTACAAAAAAACACTCTACAGTGAAGTATTCAGAGAGATTTTATCCCTCCTTCCTGAATATAAAGTAGACAATTTAATCTGTGAGTTTAAATGCTTGGCCTAAGCCTAGGTGAAAGAGATCTTGTTTTACCTATTAGTCAACCCTGAGTGGAAAAAAATTTCAGCCAAGTAACACTTTTCCAGATACTGAATATAACAAAAGGCTGTATTATACTAATACAGTAGACCCTAAAAGTAGCTGTTAGAAACTACTTGCTGCTGTATTTAGGCAAAAATGCAAAGCATCACCCATGTTTACCAGAATCAGACAAACAAAATATAAATGGGAAAGAAAATTGATCAAAATACTCTGTGAATTCTTGAGAAGAACTGATTTGTACTGATTTATGTGCTTCATTGTAAGACAAAGAACTCTGAAACTTCAAGCGGCATCTTATGATTACACCTTTTTACTTATTATTATTGTCATTATCACTATTATAATAATAATTATTATTATTTTATGTTGCAAGGATTGCAAATAATTCTTCATCAGACCTTTGGAAACCACTGCTCCAGGTAAAAGGTAGGAGTATTCCATGCAAAGTCACACATTTTCCATTAGTACCAAGAGGTTCCTCCATTAGGTCTGCTGATTTTGAAAATAAACTTTATTCTGAGATTAGGATTTCTTTTGGCACTCAGTTATGACAATGTACTATCTTACATTAGATTGCCTCCATGTCCAGCAAAACAAACTATTGAAATGCATTTAATACTGATTTCTGAGATCCAAATAGGATCTATCTTAACTCGCAACAGACACAGTCTTGTCTTGTGACATAAGAAAAAAAAATACTTCAGACAGCAACAAAATTACTGCTAAAATCCAAACAAAAAAACACAGACCAATTGAGATTTGTAAAGAAAATGTTAACACTCATTTAAAAGGTTCAACATTTCAGATATACCCTCTGACAATGATGAATACTGCATAACGATTGTTCAAAAATATAAGCAAAATATAATTAAAACATATCTTTGAACAAGAAGTCCAAAACAGCATGAGAACATGCAGTTGTCTGATTTTCCTACGTAAAAATTACTCTATTGCAGAGTGAATTGAAATAAAAATTTTCACAAGCACTTTTTAAGCATGCTTATTTTTACCAAAATGATTAATAGCTTACTGAGTGCATACTTTGTATCTGGCCTTATGTATACAAATATGTATATATTTATATCTAAGTGTGTGTGTGTGTGTGTATTTGGTAATGAACTTAATTTTTCTTATTTCTAATTTTGATTTGAAACTGAGAATGTCCTTTAGAATTCTTAAATTAATATACCACTGCAGAGAGGTATGAGGATCCCTGCCTATCTCTCCATGTACTAAGCTGGCGATAATTAAAATTAATTATTTTAGGTGAAAGAATGTAATATGTTTATTGAATCTGCTGCTCATATTCCAGAGAAGTTCTTACTTGGTAAAGCATCTTTGCACTCACCTCTGGGTGAGGCAAGTGCAGCCTCACAAGGGCACCACATAGCAGTTGCTTGCGGTATGGCTGTCCCGTCACTGAGAGCAGCCAACCAAGAGTGTGATTAACCAAGGACAATGTTCAGTGCATTGAGAACTGATCTTTGACATGCTGTTTCTCTCTTGCTGCTATCTGGATCTCAGACATGACAGTATAACTAAGTTCATATGAAATATGGATAAAATGGTGGAGATCTAGAAATCTATGAGGGAAATGTAAATTTTTGATGGAAACTACTACCAAACTCTCAAGAGTACTTATACTACAGTACTCTGAGGGGTATAAGGAAGAAAATAATTGCCTGATGTGCAAGTGAAATATGAAAAACAAGTGCAGAAGGGATTGTGCTCCACTGTGGCTGCAAGAAATAGGTCAAGAATCTTTGTTGGATGTTTTTTATGGTTTAATACAAGAATTGCTTGGGAACTGTGAATACCTAATATTGAGTTAATGCTGGAGGAACACGGGGAGTCAAGATGTGACTTCAGCCACATTGTCTGGTTGGCCTATACACTTTTATTTTAGAGAGTCATGAAGATTTCAGGAGCTGGCAAAAATGAGATTATTACTTTAAAATAACTGAAAATTGAAAAGATTGAGCTGACTAGCATGTTTCTGTAACAGCAACTGAGGAACAGTTGTTTGTATTTGGTTTTGTATTTCTGCTGAAGACAGAAAAGGAAGATGTGCCTCTGCTGTTTCCTCATTAAGAAGTGCACATACCTTTGACTGATTTCAGCTGTTTTCTGACTGGAGGGAGGTGGGCTCCCCAGCAGAAATGATTGGGGGGTGCCTGAACACCTCTCACTGAGGAGCAGCAGCAACAAGAATGGTACAGGGATTTGGCAGTAAGTGTGAGAGGGGATGTGAATGGGCCCAAAAGCTCTGTCAGAGAGTTCATGGGACCTCTACAGTCATGGGACCTCTGGTCTGCCTTGTCACTAAGGGAAAGTGATGATGTGTCACAGACCACACTCCCAAGTACTAGCTGGAGTAATTCCTGGTTTGCTGGAGACCTAACCCAGATGGCCCTCCAGAATGGTGATGTATCTGCCCAGGCACTGAGCCATCAGGTGAAGGAGCAATGAGGGTAAGCAAGCAGACACTGTAACATAAGAGAGAGCAAACAGAAAGTGGAAAGATACCTTGGAGAAGAGAAAAAACTGAAAACCATATTGCATACAGGGAAGAACAATTAGAGGCTGCACTCAAACAGTTGTTCGGGATAAACAGTCCCAAAATCAGCAAGAGGAGGAATGCTTCTTCTCAGTTTGCAGGTGTGCATTAGCAGAATAGGCGTAGGGTGCTGCCAATAGCTGAAAAGGAATAAATCTCCTCAGGCATCAGAGTTGCCTGAGCCTGATCCACCTGTCAACACTAACAGGAAATAACAGAAAATAATGGACAGAGACATCCATCTGTCAACCATACTATTTGTCTTAGGAGGTTTATTGTCTGCCAGGAATTCAGATCCAGAACATTTGCAGAGGCATTGCCAAAATTTATCTGGCTTTCAAACTATTACTTTTTATTGTCTATGTGGCACCAACAATACTGCCAAGGAAGACCCTAAGAACAACAAGAGTGACTGGAGAATTATTATAAAGTATACTTTGACTGCTTAATGGGATGATACAGAGAAGATGGATCCAGATTCTTCTTGGAATTTCACAGCGAAAGGTAGTGAGGCAATGGCTACAAGCTGGAACAAGGCAAAGTCCAACTAGATGTTAGAAATAATTCTTTCACCATGAGGGTGATCAAACACTTGAACAAGTTTCTTAGTGAGTTTATGGAATCTCTGTCCATAGAGATGTTAACCATTGGCTTTATATGATCCTGAACAACATTATCTGACTTTGAGATTGGGTGTAACTTCAAAGTCATCGCTTGCTCTGAGCAGGGGGTGGGGTTTGACCACTGGATCTCCAGAGCTTCCTTTCAGCTTAACCTTCTATGATTTATGAGCTAATAATTAAGACAGAGCATTTCAAATTTTTCTGTTTAGTTAAGTACAGATACAATATAACATCTCATAAACATACAAATAGTACCGACTGTGCTCTTTAACTGTTTAGATAACTGTCAGCTATTTCTGTAAGCAGGAATTTCAGATCAGTGCCCCCAGTTCTTACTAGCCAGACCTAGGTCCTTGTCCCATGCGTTAGATGGCCAAAGTTCAGTTATCTCTTTCCCCAGACCAGATGGCAAACTAATGTTAGCCCACTGCTTGTTTCTTTCAATTATTAGGCTCTCGTCCTAAATGACATTGTTTTCTTCTAACCTTAAAGCATTTAAATTGCTGGAATAAAGAAATCACAATACGTCATTGTGGAGAAAACCTGCATGTTTAAATTGGCAATGATAGAAGAACTGGAGCATATGAGAAAGAAAGCTTAATAGGTTAACAACCTTCCTAATGACTGATACATGGTTCTAGAATTCAAACATACAGGAGGAGAAGTGAGAAGGAACTGCAGAGTGACGCATAGCAACAGAATGTCCCTGTGCCCTCCCCACCCTACACACACAAATAAGTTTATTGTGTTCAGAAATTCAAGTAATGTCTGCACTGGAGAAAAAAAAATCTCTGAGAAGCCCCAGTTTAGTGTCTGTGATAATAGCAGCACAGTGGGGATGTTGACTGAAAATCAATGCTGTTGGTGTTCAATTTTTTCCTTTATGAGTAGAATACATCAAAGACAGGAGACCAAATGTAATTCCAAAATCTGGGGTCTTAAGTACAGGTTTTGGAGCACTGCATTGTTTTATTTTTTTTTTTTCATTTTTGGTAAACTTTTGTTATAGCATAATTTCATAACTGTTTGCAAAGTTTCAGTTCATAAGTTGCAAAAATGATAGAACAATAAATTTATAGAAAACAAAAGATAAAAGTAATGTTTTAGATAACAGTAAAAGTTACTAGAACACAGAAAATCGAAGTGTAACATTAGTCCAAAAGTAACAAACAGTTTTTTAAAAATATTTTTTGACTTATGAGAAAAAGTACCAATAAAGCTGTTTGAATTCATCAGAGACAGGTTTTTGCAACAAGAAGAAAATCAACATTTCTTCAATTCTTTAAATACATAATGTGTTTTATAAAAATCTCAAGGTAGAAAAGTATTTAAAATTTCATGTTTGTCTAGCCTGGTTCTTTACAGAAATGAATGCTGTAACAGCTAAGCAGCAACCATACTTAGAGTACCTTCACTGCCATTTGAATTTGATGGCACAACATTCAGAAAACAGGTGAATTAGGTGCCTTGAATAATCTGAAAAAGGTGGCTTCTGGAATAGCATGATATGAAGCTGTAGGCAAAAGGATTAATATGATTTAACACTGTGAAAGAGAGCAAGTAGCTTTGGAGGGAGGTAATTTAATTAAAGTAAGAGAGTTTAAAAGGTAAACAAGGGATTGAGAAGTCAAGTGAAGGAAATGAAAGGATATCAACAGACTTATTCGTATTAGTCAAACTGTTGACTTAATGAGGGGAAAACTGCATTTTGATTTCAATGTGATCCATCTTTCTTTGATCAAATATGGACAGGTGAAGATATGACAATAAAAAAAAAAAAAAAAACAAAAACCAAAGCCTCCATCCAAAGATGGAGGAAAATCCTCTTTTTAAATCCTCTTATTGTTCTGGGCATCTCAGCTCTGATTCTCAGCAATGCTGGCTGTACAGAAACACCAAGAATGAGATTATTTTGCAGTTAAGTCAAACATAACATACCCAAGGTATACAGATTTCCTGAGTGACCTCTACAGTTTTTCAGTGAAAACATATGAGAGTTTACCTGAACCAATTTTCTAAACAGCTTTTTCTTCAGAATAATTGAAGATATATTGTCCATATTCCAAACAGCCTAAGAAGATTGATACTAGAAGATTCTAGGTACTTTGCAGTTCTCATTTGAAAGTTCAGTGTATGATTCAAGCAAATGTAAAAGTTCAGGTATATTTACAGGCACAAAAAGAAAAAGCAAGAGCTAATTTTGGTTTTTTTTGTATTTTTACACTAAAATATTGTGTGTCTGGATCTCTACAAGTGCAGGGGATTGGGCACAGCCAGCATTAGTTCATGAAAGACATGTCATGCCTGACCAACCTGATCTTCTATTACCAGTTGTCCTGCCTAGTGGGTGATGGGAAACCTGTGGATGTTGTCTACCTGGACTTTAGCAAAGCCTTTGACACTGTCTCCCACAGCATCCTCCTAGAGAAGCTGGAGGATCATGGATGGGTGTACTCTTCATTGGGTGAAAAACTGGCTGGATGGCTAAGCCCAGAAAGTTGTGGTGAATAAAGCTAAATCAATTTGGCAAATGGTCACGAGCGGTGTTTCCCAGAGCTCAGTGTTGGGCCAGTCTTCTTTAATGTCTTTATAAAAGATCTGGATGAGGAGATTGAGTGCAGCCTCAGTAAGATTGCAGATGACACCAAGTTGGTCGGGAGTGTTGTTCTGCCTGAGGGTAGGAAGGCTCTGTAGAGGGACCTGGACATGGTAGATCGATGGGCCAAGACCAATTGTATAAGGTTCAACAAGGTCAAGTACCAGGTCTGCACTTGAGTCACAAGAACCCCATGCAATGCTACAGGCTTGGGGAAGAGTGACTGGAAAGCTGTCCAGCAGAAATGGACCTGGGGGTGCTGGTTGACAGTCAGCTGAACATGAGCCAGCAGTGTGCCCAGGCGGCCAAGAAGGCCAACAGCATCCTGGCTTGTATCAAGAATAGTGTGGCCAGCAGGAGTAGGGAAGTGATCGTGCCCTTTTACTTGGCCCTGGTGAGCCCACACCTTGAATATTGTGTTCAGTTTTGGGCCCCTCACTACAAGAAAGACATCTAGTTGCTGGAGTGTACCCAGAGAAGGACAACGAAGCTGGTGAAGGGTCTGGGGAATGAATCTTATGAGGAGAGGTTGAGGGAAACTGGGATTGTTTGGCCTGGAGAAGAGGAGGCTGAAGGCAGACCTTATCGCACTCTACAGCTACCTGGACGGAGGTTGTAGTGACGTGGGTGTTGGTCTCCCTTCCCAAGTTACTAGCGATAGAACAAAAGGAAATGGCCTCAAGTTGCATCAAGGGAGGTTTTGTTTGGATATTAGGAAAAATATCTTTACTGAATGAGTGGCCCGGCATTGGAAGAGGCTGCCCAGAGAGGTGGTGGAGTCACCATCCTGGAGGCGTTAAAAAAATGTGTAGATGTGGCACTTCAGGACAAGGTTTAGGAGACATGTTAATGTTGGGTTGACAGTTGGACTTGATGATCCTAGAGGTCTTTTCCAACCTTAATGATTCTGTGATTCTATTCTATGATCCTAAGTAAGCAATGAGTGAAAGTTCTCCTCACTTACTTTTTTTCCCTTTGTTTCCCAATAGGAATTACAATGTAAAAAAAGAAAGGCTGTAATACTCTAGATGGGAAAAAAATCTAGATCTTAAAAAACAGTTTACAAGACTAAGCCAATCATGCATACTCCTTGACAGTTGTAAAAAATGACTAGGATCAGACACATGTAAGAAGGTACAAATAAATGAATAAACCACTTAGTGACATCGGTAAGGTCAAGCTAAACATCATAGAATTATATAATATCCTGAGCTGGAAGGGACCCATGAGAAGCATCCAGTCCAACCCCTGTTTCCACACGGGGCACCCTGAAAGATGAACCATATATTTACGAGCATTGTCCAAACACTTCATGAACACTGACAGGCTTGGGACCATGACCAGTTCCCTGGGGAGCCTGTCCAGTGCTTGACCACCTTCTCAGTGAAGAACTTTTTGCTAATATCCAGTCTGAACTTCCCGTGACACAGCTTTAAGCCGTTCCTCTCATCCTAGGAATGAGGTCATCCCTCAGTCTCCTCTGAGATGAACAAACCTAGTATACTCTGCCACTCCTCATAAGTCATGCCTCCTAGTCCTGTCACCATGCAGTGGACAAACTTTCAAGAGAAACTACAGTGACTGTTTCCCTGCATAGGTCTTGAAAACTGGTGGAATGCAGTAGAATGGAGCCCAAAGTGCCAAAATTATATTACTTATATCAAGAAAATAAAATTGGGCATTTTTTTTTCTTTTTCGTGAAATGGAGGAATTGGAAGCCTTCTTATTGTCTTCTATCTACTCCATAAGTGAATGGGGTATCTTTCTCATTCTCTCTCTCCCCCCCCCCCTCCTCCTTTCCTCCTTTCCTCCTTTCCTCCTTTCCTTTCCTTTCCTTTCCTTTCCTTTCCTTTCCTTTCCTTTCCTTTCCTTTCCTTTCCTTTCCTTTCCTTTCCTTTCCTTTCCTTTCCTTTCCTTTCCTTTCCTTTCCTTTCCTTTCCTTTTCTTTCCTTTCCTTTCCTTTCCTTTCCTTTCCTTTCCTTTCCTTTCCTTTCCTTTCCTTTCCTTCTTTCCTTTCCTTTCCTTTCCTTTCCTTTCCTTTCCTTTCCTTTCCCCTTTCCTTCCTTTCCTTTCCTTTCCTTTCCCTTCCTTTCCTTTCCTTTCCTTTCCTTTCCTTTCCTTTCCTTTCCCTTTCCTTTCCTTTCCTTTCCTTTCCTTTCCTTTCCTTTCCTTTCCTTTCCTTTCCTTTCCTTTCCTTTCCTTCCTTTCCTTTCCTTCCTTTCCTTTCCTTTCCTTTCCTTTCCTTTCCTTTCCTTCCTTCCTTTCCTTTCCTCTCCTCTCCTCTCCTCTCCTCTCCTCTCCTCTCCTCTCCTCTCCTCTCCTCTCCTCTCCTCTCCTCTCCTCTCCTCTCCTCTCCTCTCCTCTCCTCTCCTCTCCTCTCCTCTCCTCTCCTCTCCTCTCCTCTCCTCTCCTCTCACTCTCCTCTCCTCTCGTCTTTCCTCTGCTTTCCTCTACTCTTTCCTTTTTCCTTCCCTTCCCTTCCCTTCCCTCCCCAAAGTATCTTTCCTTTTTTCTGCAAAAATAAATAACAGGACTATCTTAAAAAAACCCCCAAACTATTGGGTTTTAGCTGGAAGCCATTTTTGCTCTGCACAGCTACATAGTTTCACATTTCTTGAAGGGGGACACTGAGAGGCTTTGATTCCCGTGGATGCTCATAAGCATATTGGCCCAGTGTTTCCAGACCAGAGGATGCTTTCACAACCCTGAGCTAAGTGAATTTATCATTATTCCCATTTTTTTCCACAAAGCAATATGGTTTCTCTTAAAAAAAAGAGAAATAGAGGTTTTTAGAAGTGGAAATGGGAAAATGGAGAAATCAAGGACAAGCAAATATTTAATAGCTTCCTTTCTTCTCTGGTTGTGTTTCTATGTTGATTATGTTCTACCCCATACTGTCTCCTGGAGTCCTCAGATGACAAGGACAGGCTGTAGTCCACCCAGTTTGCAGGTTTTCAAGGATAAAAAGTAAGCAGTTGTTCCAATCAATCTCTGAGCTTTTTCTCCTCACTTAAGAAAATATTCCACGGTTTCCAAATAACCGATTATTCCAAGCAGACTTTTAACCTGTATTCTGTGATGACAAAGATCTTACATAGCAGTTCTTTTCAATTTCTGCCCAGATAACATTCTAAAAAAAAAAGGTCATTGTTGGATAAAGAGGAAATTTACCATGTCAGACCTCTGAGCTACTCTTACAAAAAACAGCTGTAAGTTCTTTCATTTCCACTGTAATATAAATTATAAATTGAGATCTTCAAACAGTCTTCATCACATTTTAATTAGTTTAAATGCTCACTAGATTATTTGCTGAGTGCCCCATTTACACTTCTTATTGCCTGTGGCATAAGAAAGTAAATAACATTGCCTAGAAATACTCTTTCCACTCTGGCAAAGATTTAACTGAGCTTGAAGACAGTCACTGTTAGAGCCTGCAAGAAAAATAACCAAGTGTTAGGTGATTTTTTCCAAGGATCTTTTATCCAGGAATCAGAATGAAAATCTACACCCCATTAAAAAAAAACCCTAAACCTTAGGGTTTATAAAGAGTGGCAGTAGCTCAGATGTAGATAAAGCTATACTTTAATAATGAAATAAAATCTGTACTTTAATGATTAAATAGGGGGGAATGCACTCAGATACAGAAATATGGTCATATATTTACAAGTAGAGTTTAGATTTATCCTTATTTATTAAAATCATAGAATGTCCTGAGTTGGAAGGCACCATAAGGATTGTCAAGTCCAACTCCTGTCGCTGCATAGGACACCATATCTCTGAGGGCATTGCCCAAGTGCTTCTTGAATATCACCAGCCTGTTCCAGTGCTCCACCACCCTCTGAGTAAAGAACCTTTTCCTAATATCTAACCCAAACCTCCCCTGGCACATCTTCCTGCCATTTCCTCGGGTCCTGTCATTAGTTACCAGAGAGAAGAGATCAGCACCTGCCCCTCCTCCTCCCCTTGTGAGGAAGCTGTAGAACATGATGAGGTCCCCCCTCAGCCTCCTCTTCTCTAGGCTGAACAAACCAAGTGACTTTAGCCGCTCCTCATATGGTTTCTTTTCTAAACCCTTCACCAACTTTGTGGTCCTTCTCTGGACACTCTCTAGTAGCTTTATATCCTTAATGTACTGTGGTGCCCAAAACTGCACACAGCACTCGAGCTGAGGCCAAACCAGCTCAGAGTAGAGCAGGACGCTCACCTCCCTCGACCGGCTGCAATGCAGGGCTTGATGCACCCCAGGACACGGTTGGCCCTCTTGGCTGCCAGGGCACACTGTTGGCTCATGTTCAGCTTGCCATCAGCCAGAACCCCCAGGTCTCCCTCTGCAGAGCTGCTCTCCAGCCTCTCAGTCCCATGTCTGTATGTACAGCCAGGGTTGCCGTGCCCCAGGTGCAAAATCCGGCACTTGCCCTTCTTAAACTTCACACGGTTGGTGATTGCCCAGCTCTCCAGTCTGTCCAGATCTCTCAGCAGGGCCTCTCTGCCCTCGAGAGCACCAACAGCTCCTCCCAGTTTTGTGTTGTCAGCCAACTTAATGAGTATTCCTTCCAGTCCTGCATCCAAGTCATTTATGAAGAGATTAAAGAGTACTGGCGCTAAGATGGATCCCTGTGGAACCCAACTAGTGACCAACCACCAGCCTGATGTAACCCCATTTACTATAACCCTTTGAGCCTGACCTGTCAGCCAGTTCCCCACATGCTGCATTACGTGTTTATCCAGCTGTGTGTTGGACATTTTGTCCAGGAGGATACTGTGAGAGACAGTATCAAAAACTTTACTGAAATCCAGAAAGATCACATCAACTGGCTTCCCTTGGTAAACTAGGTGGGTAACCTTGTCATAGAAGGAAATCAAGTTTGTTAGGCGGGACTTTCCCTTTGTGAACGTGTGCTGGATGGGACCAATGACTGCATTGTCTTTCAGGTGTTTTTCAGTAACTCCCTGGATAATCTTCTCCATAATTTTACCAGCCAGACTTAATACTTCTGTTACTCTTCAATATCAGCAATAGCAACAATGGATAGGACAAGTAAACTAGTTAGCAAGCAGCACATCCATAGTACAGATAAAACTTGTTTTCACTACTCCTCTGCAACTTCGCACAGGCAGAATTGGGATGAAGATCATTACACTCTGCCCAAATTTACAGGCACAGAAGAGGCTTTTTTGTTTTATTTTAATCATACTTGCATGAGAAAGATATTCCAAAAGAATCTAATGTCTTAACAAGGACAATGGTTTCTCTCTGAAAAGAACAGATAAGAGTGGTCAAGCGTGAATGTATTGAATATTGCATTGCACAAAGAGAGTTTAGCCAATGGAATATTCATCACAGAAAGAGACAGAAAGGAAAAGATTTTTTTCCTCTTGTCATTGCCACTGTATGACAGTTTGGACAATTCAGTATGTTGCCGAAGTTGTTAAATATGAAGTCCAAAATATGGCACAGAACTTTTTTGTGTGTGTGTGAAAAAAATCCTGATGTCAAATAGAAGTCTAAGTCAGAGAAGAACATTGTAAGAGACCACACAGGAACAAAGTAAAGAAATTTTGACATTACAACAAATATAAAAAGCATAGTGTAAAATATACTTTTCAAGAAATATTTAGAGTGCCTCCTTTAAATACAGAAATATATCAGTATGATTTCAAGCTAATCTTGTTGCAATATACAAACTATAATTTCATGTCTCATGAAGATTTAAACATACTAAGATGCTCTTTTTACTTTTTTATTTCGCTACCATAATCTTTTCCTTCTTAAACAAACATGTTTCCGTGGAAACAGAATTAAAAAAAATAATAATTGGAAATATACAAGCTTGTTACTATTTCATAATACCATACTTATATAAAATATTTGAATATCTGAATTCTAGTGAGACAACTGTTTTCCCTACATAATGACATAAAACAAGCTGAAATAATATCCATAGATTTAGGTTGCATATAGTTATAATGTGATGGTGAAATCAATAACAGATTTGATCAAAAACTTACTCTCTGTATGTCCATGAGTGGCTTACCTGTATCCATGTAAATGGTGCTTAATGCATGGATGAGCACCCTTCAGGGAAAACTATTTCAGTAAAGGCTGATCAGATTTGCTAGAGGCTCAGCAGTAAATTTAATAGCTTTTATAAAGTGGTTTGAATCAGAGCACTGGTCTCTATCCCTCTTCTCTTGTAGTCAACAGCAAATCTCCATCCATGATTAACTTTATTTCAGGCAAATTATTTATCCTTGCAAATCTTTCCATTATTAATGATAAAGTAAAATTATAATAGCTTTTTAAAAACCCTAGATGTCTATTAATTAATTAGAAATACAGGTAAGTTTAAAAACTACCTTTCATTACAGAAAATACAGAATAAGACTAAATATTCTTTTGACAAAAGAGGAGGTATTTTTTAGAGAATAAACCACTTTTGAGCAGGAATGTTAAAAAAAAAATCTAGGGTTTTTTTCATGTTTCCTTCTCGAGGGTTTTACTTATACATTCTTGCTCTTCATCAGATTCAGGTCCAGCGTTTGAAGCAAACTACACTGCTGTATCAAAATTCTATACTTACGACACTGTCAGGGGTACCTACCCAAAGGCTGACGAGGTAATTAAGTATAAACATAACGATCCATAGTTTTTATATACTTGTGAGAAACTATTACACTTCCACAATAATTGCTAACTATGCTGATTTCCACATCTAAGGACCCTGTTGTGGGAATAGCTTTTGATTTTTAAAAAAGTCTGTATAAATAAACTGTGAGAAAAAAAAAATGCCAGAAATATGACAGAGACATCAACTGTTAATGTACTGAATAGTCTGTATTACTGAAAACTACTCCTCTAGCAGGAGCTACTGCTTTATAGCTAAGACTTTAAAAACTCTGAAGTCACAGATAAAATCAGTAGATAGAGGTATAAAAGAGTTGATGTAATAGCTCAGATAATCAATTTGAATTCAGTTCCAATGAAAACAATTAGTAGCTGAATTAAGTAAATGTATTTTAGTGGTGCCTGGTATGCCATGTATCAGTATTCTGAGCATATTTTGTTCTCGTAGGACTTTTCTTCATGCTGTGTTGTTGCTAGTTTTCTACTGTGGCAGTAACTTTTCTCATCTGTAAAATAAGAAAATTCCACATTATTTGTGTAATTTACTCCAGAAATCTTCTGCAGAAAGAAAGTGTCAAGCAGCACTGTATTTCCATGTACTGAAAGGTGCTATGTCACAAATTATTGAACAAAATGAATCTTCAAAACAAAATAAAAAATCAAATTTCTTAGAGGCTCTTTTCTCCTGTTTTGAAATACTGCTGGTAATCCATAGGTTCAATTCAAAAGATCTGATTTACATACTGCCTAAAATTTTGTAGTATTTGATTTGAGTTACCAAAAGGAAAATAAAGTCATGACTGTCTAGGGGATATGTGTCAGCCCATGGATTCCTTTTTGTTTCATGAACTATCCTTTATGATAGTACCTTCAGTACAGATTAGGACCTCCATTTTTTAGTTAGAGTAGATAATGTTTGGTAAAGTCATCCTGCAGTCATCAGAAGAGAACTGTCCTGTTCTGTTCAGAAAATGTGGTTAGTATTAGGAAAGGAACTGACTCTATGACAAGCAGCTGCTGATTACCTCCAGGATTGAGTGTAATAGGAGATTAAATAACCTCAGTGCAAGAACAGGTAGTAGGGATGTAGGAGAGTGTGACAGACTGCCTTCAGTGACAGCCCTTGTAAACAAAGAAGGCCATGAGAAAGACAGCTCAGCTGGAGGAAGAAGGTCAGAATGGGGTTTTGTCTTACTATCTTATAGAACAACACTGGAATAGAGGGGAGAAAAGCTAAAATAATTTGAAAGTTTAGTACATAACCAACCTGACATAATTTTTACTACTACTATTTTTGTAGAATAAACTAAAATGATGGGATATTGGTATCCAAAATCCTACCTCTATCAGAAACATTGGAGAAGAAAAAGGAAAAGGAGTATTGCATCAGAATTGTATGTTTACTCTAAAATCAAGGGAGAAGTGAAAAACAGGAAGCAGAGGTCTTGGGTAGAAAGGTAAAACTGAAAATCAAAAAAAAGAGCCTTGGCAATATGGAGTCATGTGAACTAATATTCAATCCTTAGATTTAAGGATCTATGGGTGTCTGGAAGCAAAGAAAAAGACCAATGGCTGACTTGTGTTACAGTGTTTCTTCTCTGTTCTTCCCCTCATACCAGCATCAGCCTATATTAGAGATAAACTTTTTCATGTTAATGTATAGATAAAATGTTTGCTTTCAGAGAAGGTTAAATATTCTGTAGCTTTTAATCAAATTATTCTTAATACCAGTGGCAAGCACTCTTCTGACATATTGGTTCTTCCTGATTTATAATTTCACAAAAATTAAGATTAGAAGATGTGTTTGGTTTCTATGCTTAAGTCAGAAATAATTAAATATCTTAACTGTTTTGTGATTAGACAGAAAGCAGCAACAAGATATCTCTGAATCCAGGTTCCACAGCCCATGTCCAAGATACGGTATTTATTTGGATTTCAGAACCCATGCCCTTTCATGCTCAGAAAAGTCAAATTACTCTTGGACAAAAGGACTGCATGACTGCAATCCATGTGCCATCAGACAAGAGCTACGGGACCAGCAGAGTGCAATAATCTTGTGGAAGTCCCAGAGATGGGGAAAATAAGATCATGAGAAATCTTAGAGGGTGGAGGAGGTTGATTTAACCGTGTCATAGGCAATGAAATGAAATTATATATGCTTATAATGGCACATATATATTTACCATCTGTGCATACCAGAGAATTACGTTCAGGTAGAAATTGAAATAGTAACTTCATATTTAAATTGTTAGGACTTAAGGCACCTCTTATAATTCCATTATAGCTGACATATAATTTCTTATATCTCAGAATGACTAGTGAGAAACATTTTTGGTAACAACTCTGAAGTTAGACATGCACTTTTAAAAGGAGAGTACAAGACTTTCATTTGTCATTCCTCATACCAAGTTTTGAATATTTTATGGCTACATTCAGGAACTGGATGGCTACTTTAGAATGAATAATTAAAACTCATTTTAAAATAACTGTCTTTGGGGAATGGGTGTCTCGGTGAACTAAACAATTTCTATTCCTGTTCTCAACATTATTTCCCTGTAATTTCCTGATCTGATTTGCAGTACATTCTTGTATACTTCAGGAAAGAAATATATGTCAAGGTATCATGATGGGAAATAAAAATCCTGGTACTGTAAGATTACCACAAAGAATTTAGATGACTAAGCAGAAAAAAAAAAGCATTCTTTTCATACAAGCTAGATCTTCCTTAAATGTTCATCAAGTCTGAGGGTAGTTTTAATCCCTCCTTTAAGAAGCTTGTCTGGTCTAGACAGGTAATAAATCACTGTATTCCAGAGTTTGTCAGAGAATTTTTAGGAGATGATTTTCCTGTATAAAAATGTTGAATGATTGGAAGTGTATCGTGGAAATGTACCAATCTCAAAGAAACTTCAAAGGGTGGTGAAAGAAAGTTTTCTTCCATTAAAAACTGTAGATTCAATATTGCAGAATATAAAGCAAGCAAAAGTCTAATTCAGAAAGAAATTTTATCAGTACAAATTAATTCCTTTTTTTTTTTCTTTTTTTTTTTTTATTTGGAAATTACAGCTGCCTACTGGTATCATGCCATTTAGTATATAACAAAAACACCCAGTCTTACTACTTATTTCTGCAGCATTCCCTAGCTGGCTTGGGCAAGCATTTTCCTAAAGAATATAGCTTAACAGCTCAGAAGCTGTGATGGATTTCAATTCACTTCAAAGCCTGTTTTTCAGTTGCTTGAATAAATATTGAAAATGAAGAAAGTATTCTGTGGTAAATATATACACTTTTAAATATAGACAACATAACTGACAGAAAAATTCTAAGCAGATATTTTGCCAGGCCCTGACAATGAGGCCCATGATGAAAAATGTCTGACTTAGATTTTGTTCTGGCATACAAATTAGATATGACACAAGAGAAAAAAAGGGTCAGACAACTAACAGCTGTGGCAAAGTACTTTTATGGAGTTGTTCAATTCACAAGAACATTCCCAGTTTTCCAGGCATTTATTGCAAACTGAGCTTGTATATCAGGGGTCAGAGTCTCAGAACATGCCTTGAAAAAAAAAAAAACCTAATTGGATGAACTGTAGGGATACTGAAAAATATCAGACTAGTGACAGGCACTCTGAGATTTCTAGGCTGCTATCTTTGCTGTAGTTCGATTATTCTAACACTGACAGAGGAAATAGAAAGACACCAAGGCAAAGAAAAATGTGGGTTTGGAAAAAAATGGATATGTCTGGCTAGAAACCTCATTGTATAAGGATAAGTCATAAATCTTTTTCTTTATTTTTTCTTTCTATCATGTCAATCACAGTAAGGGTGAGGTCCCCAGAAACTTGAACATATGTGAATAAGTGTTTTGAAGTCAGCAATCAAGCAAAACTTTGGATGCTTTCATTTACTCATTTTTTACTTTAAGCAGTATTTTAGAATGCTGTGGGTAGAAATAAGTTTTGTAGTGTTTTTTCTAGTGTTTTGAATGCCGTCTTTCCCAAATTCAGATTTCATTGAGGGACAGAGGCTTATATTTTTCCCCTGGCAAATTATAAAATTGTGTCGTTTGGTCCATCCATTTTTCATCAGCTTGTGATGCCGTTTAAAAAGCGGACCAAACCCAACAAAGAGGTGTTTGCTCTGTCACTTGGGGTTCTAGTTCAAATATGAAGCCACAAAGAATACTTAGTAACTCAAACAACTGTTAAAGTATTTAAACCATGTTTTCTTAAACCTTGGAAACTGAAGCCAAGTTTTGTAGAACTGTGGAGGAAATAAAGGTGTACTTCTCTCTCAGTTTCACTTTGTCTGTAGTATCCAGTTACTGAAATTAATGGTCATATAATGTAGGATCAAGCATTAAGCAGCAAGTTATCCTTATTTCATTACCTTTACAGATTTGTTTATACAGACTTGGGAAAAGGAATAGATGTTATCTTTGTTAATTTGTAATATCCTTGCAAACCAAATAATATTATTTAAAAGCTAGACTAATAGATCTAATTATCACTTTGTACACTTCCAGTGCACTTTTATACTTCCAAGTTGTATCAAATGCCACTATGCATATCTTTCTCATGCAAAAATTTATTTTGTAAATAAAAATAATTCTAATCAGAAATAATTTCTGATTAGATTTCTGATTTTCTATTTCAATTAGAAATTAAAGAGAGTTGAGGTGCGATGAATGTTAGGCTGAATTCTTAATCTAATCTTAATTCTTTTAATCTCACACTTTATGCAAAACTGGTGGTATATTTGTTAGGTATTCTTCTTTGCCTTCATGACTAGCGACTTCATAAGAATATTGACAGAGCAGAAATTGTAGTTGTTTGTGACTCCATTGCTGTGAGTTGCAAAAATACTTTAACATAGTCTGAATTTTCTAAATGTTATAGCAAATTCCTAACATGTACAATTTCAAGTAAGGAAGCCGAAGCTACCTTCTGGCATCATGCTAAGTACCCTTTTTTTTTCTGCTAAATATTTGTTTTATCTAAGACTATGTTTTGCTGTTTGCTTTGATTTTCTGAGAAGGCAAGTCATAGACCAAGTCTTATTTTATGTTGTTATAGTAAAAAAGTAATACGTCTATTGTTGTATCTATGCCTAATACATTCGTATTTTTAAAAAGGTCATTGTTGTATCTATGTCTAATACATTTTTTATTTTTAAAAAGGTCATTTTTCATGCCGAGAGAGGAGTTATGGGACATATTATTTACACAGGTGACAACATATTATTAAAAAAAAAAGTTGACTTCCATTATGCTTATAAAATCAGTATGGATTAATGGAAGAAGAACTGGAGTAAATAAAGTTGATTCCTGAATGATCACAAAGTATTTCTATAAAAGTTGAGAAAAAAAATTGTTTAAGATTTAATGTCTTTCCATTTCAACTTACATGTCTAGGTTTAAAATATGATAGCATAATATCTGCATAGTATGTTTATGTCTTATTGCTTAATAAAACATACAGTTTTTACAGTAATACTGAATACAACTATGCTAAGGTAAAACTGATTATGTTAGGACAAAAACCTGACTGCTCAGTATTCCTGTATACAGGAAACCACAGAAAAAGCTTAGGAATTTTTTGCCACACAATTTCAAAAGACAGTAAAAATGAAGACATTACTTTTGAGTTGCTTTGTAAATTGTATTTGGTCTGGCTGAGATGGAGTTAATTTTCCCCATAGCAGCCCTCATAGTGCAGTGCTTTGTGTTTGCAGCCAGAAAGGTGTTTATAACACACCAGTGTTTTGGCTACAGCTGAGCAGTGCTTGCACAGCATTAGGGTGTCTCTCCAACATTCCCCCCTCACCAGTCGGCTGGTGGTGGGCAAGATCTTGGGAGGGGATGTAGACAGCACAGCTGACACAAACTGACCAAAGGGATATTCCGTATCATATGAAGTCTGCTCAGCCAACAACTTAGGGCTAAATCCTTTTTCTTTTATATTTATATTTTGTGTAGTATCTGTAAATTAAAAAAAAAAAACCCTAACAACTTAAGTCAAGTTTAGTGTCAATGTATCATTACAATTTCATAACCTTCCTTGCTGCCCCATTGATTTCAGCTTGAAAACTGGGTGTAAATAGAGAAAGAATTAACCCTAACTCTTGAATACTTATTATTTGTTTACAAAATTATTTTCTACATTCATCTCATTATTGTAGCAATCTTTCAAATGTAATAAAATGTCTTTCATAATAAAATAGCTTTAATTATCATATTTAAATGTAAAGTGTTTGCCAACATATTGTGTCTTAGACATTATGAGCATTGTTTTTCAACTGTAACCTTGATGGTTTTGTAAGGAAGCTGCAAAACATGAATGGCATATACTTTTTATGACAGTTTTATAGAGGGATAATGAATGGAGGTTGTTATTTATAAGAAAGTATCAAGTCAGTTGGTACCATAAACCTTTAGTTATTACATTGTGTGTGTACCACAAAGCTGATTTACTTTCAGACCCCCAAAGAGACAACTCTAGTTAATTATTCCATTTCACTATGTGATGCTTTTCCTTTGGAAAACAAAACATTACCTTTTTTTGGTTCAATTTTTACTTTTTCCTGTTTCTTGGAAACCCTTCTGGAAAGAAAACTTACAATGTTGTCCTTTTCAGTCTATGACTATGGCTATTTTGTTGACATCTGGTAGACATTCCTCCTTCCATTTATTTGGAAAAGAAATTTTACAATATTTCTCAATGTGTGCAGTTCATGGAAATAATGGCAGACTGGGAAAACTACAAAATGGCTCAATTTTGTAAATTCATGATACTGTCAGTGTTGAGTCAGGGCAATAGAGATGATTCAGTATTCTTTACCAGGTACTATAATTTTTAAGTCTAACTTCCATGGTGTACTTCTTGATCTTTTTATGATGCTCTCAGGCTCTAATCACAAAAGTTGTCTTTTTGTCTTTTTTTTTCTTAAATGTCAGCTGCAGTTACTTCTTTCATTTACAGTACCAATCTTAGGATATAGTTTGTCAGTTTTCATTCACTGTTCACATATCTGTACCATCCTAGACTGAAGTAATCAGCCAGACTTCTGGCATTTTAGAGCGTATTTTAGATACTGTATAACCATCAACAAAACATGGAAGATTCTCATAATACCTGAAAGTATTGAAAGTAAGGCCACAGTAGGAAAGACACAGACATTGGAAATGGGATTCACGTAGATGGTGGTTGGCATCTAGAAGTTGTGCATCTAGGTAAAGCTAGCTATCTAGTTGGTTTTTTTTATAGCCAGCAGAAGAATATAATCACATCCAACAGGGATCCCCTCCATCCATCATTAAGTGCCTAACATAGAGGGTTGACTAGTTATCTAGATCTTTATCTCTTTTTTCTTTTCTCTCTGATATCTATAATAAAGTGCTGAGTAAAGGCCTACCCATCTAGATTTCAGATAGCTAAAACAAAATAAAGTGAATGCCACCCTCAGTGACTAGCCTCAGATAATCTTTTTCAAATTTTCACTGGCTTTTCTGATGCACAGAAGAATTTATAAACTCAGATGTAAAAAGAAAGAAAAATAACTTTGAAATGGAACACAAACTGTGGACCTCTTTCATAACTGCGCTGAATATTGACCTATGGTTTAATCAGTTCCTTTTCTTGAACGATCCTCCTAAGATGAAAAAAGACTGGACTGTGTTGGGAAGTTACCCATATCATTCATGATCTGAATGGCTGCATTGCCTTCATATGTGAGATTATTCAATAAAAAGTCTAAGAGATCGAGGGCAAAGTTGGCTGATTCAGGGTACTGAGAGCAGGAGTATTCCAAGTCTTCTGTTACAATGATTTTTGGCAAGCCTCGGCATGTCATAGAGTCTGCTATAGCAGTTTGCGCAGCATCTGAAGGGAGATCCATGTGCCAGAAATTTGATGGGTGACAGATACAAGTTTTAACTTCTCTAGTTTGGTATTTGAGCTCATATCATTAGCTTCTCCAGATCCATCTGCACACATTGCAAGTCACTCGGCACTTTGAACAAAGCTACATACACTTAGATGGTAACTGATCTACTCTGCAACTTGAGAGGTTATTTATGAAAAGCTGAAAGTGTACTGACATTATAAAACCCAGAGAGAATTAGCAAGTATTCAAAGTGGCCATAAAGATACACAAACTTTCTATTATTCATGCTTATGTATATTATCTAGGAGACTCCACTGCTGATACAGAGTTTAGCACCTTCCTTCCAGCAGAGGGCACCTCTTCGTTACTATTATTTTATTAAAAATATACTTGCCTACCCAGAGATTCAGTCAACCATCTTTCTTAGCAAAAGGATAGTCTCACTAGCCAGTGATATAGATGATTGGATAAAATCTTTTGTCATGTTTTCATAAAAGATATCCAGCACAGGTGCTGAATAATTATAAAATTAGTAAATCCATTCATACTAAAAGGCAATAGAGAGCTGAACTCTGATACTTTACATAATTATTAAGTCCTGTATGAAAGACACACATGTGAGACACTCATGCTATCTGTATCTCAGGACAGGTAGTGGAAGTATCCAAGTGGCAGACAAGTGGCAGTGGAAGACAAGTAGCAGAAGCACAGCAGTTTCTGCTGTGCAACTTGTGATCAGGATACACAAATACAAAGTCCAAAGCACAAAGAAAACCCTGAGATCTCTTCTAATCTGTTCAGGCTCAGATTTTCACATTGCAATAAAGACAACAACAAATTCAATTTTAGCTTGTTCCTTGGGTACACATAATGGTGTATCTTAATTAGTAGGTGGTATTCACTGAAAATTTGTAACTGTTACCCTGGGAAAGTGGGATGACCATTCACACCCATCCATTCATTAGCCTCCAGAGACAAAACAAGGCCCCCCCAGTCCAATACCAAAGTTTCAAACACAGCTATCTGTACCAACCACAAAAAACACATGACGTTGGAGAGCACCTAAAGCCTAGAATTTTATCTTGGCTCTTGGTGGTTTTTTTTCTGTTCACCAATCTGATTCCAGATCTTGCCTGTCCTCTGTTCCAAACTCTCTCTGATGCACAGATTCCTCTTCTACACTACTCTTCTCAGCTCTGTGAGCTGAACATTATGGACTTTATGGCATTCTGATATTTGCCTGGCATCTGATTATATTCTTGCCTCAAAACTTTGGTTTTCCTGTTTCTTCCTTTCAGTTTAATATGAATATGGCATTTTAATACTTTCACTATGAATTTTCACCGTGAATCAATCTGTTCTCTAGGCCTCTCTGCTCCTTTCCTAGTCTCTGCAGGCAGGTATAGAACCACTGACGCAGGCTGTTGAATTTATTTCAGTGGTTTTGCTGATTGCCTGCAACACAGCCTTTCCCTCTTGCAGGCTGTCAGCAGTCACAAGATTAGGGTTTGCCTCAGCACTGTGAAGACAAATGAACTAGCACTGGTAAACAGAAAACTGAATTTGTCGAAGTGTGAATCTCATGGCATCATATCATCACAGTGCAAACACTGGGACTGAGGAGGTGAGGTGGACTGAAAACTGGCTGAACTGCTTTGCTGGTTTTGGCTGAGAAGGGGTTAATTCTCCTCACTGTAGGGGTCGGCTGCCTTTCCAGCTTCCCGCGCTCTGCCGCGTGGCGGGGCTGGGAGGGGCGGGGCCATGGCGGGGGCGGCTGACCCCGACTGGCCAATGGCAGGTTCATTCCATACCATGTGACATCATTAAGGGGGGGCAGGTTGCGGCTCAGGAGAGATTTTATATGGAGGAAATACAGAATAGTATCTTTGCAACTTTGTTCTATGATGTGTCTGCCTTTATTACAACAACCTTTTTGCATCTTGAACATCCTTGGGTTGTTAAAGTGCACTTATTGTTAGGTTTTGGGCAGGTTGTTTTGGTTTTGACTAAGCAACTTAAGAATATCACCCAGAAATCTGCCCCAAGGCTTGATAGTTACGAGTGGCAGGGCATGTGGGATAGCATGGGCGAATACCTAGGGCAGTGGGAACCCCCAGTGTATTGGAGTTTCACCCCTGAACAAATTCAGAATCCTAAAAAACTAGTAGAATATTTGGAGAAAGTATGTTGTTACGCTGGGAACTCCAGAGAGACGCAGATAACTGCAGTGTGCTGGGGCCTGGCCCATGCGTACCGAGCCCTGCTCAACAGTATTCAGTGCTCTCAAGGGGAAGAGAAGGTCTCTGGATTGAAAGGCAAAGTGACAGGCACTGTGGCCACTCAAACACCTATGACAAGTACTGGAGCTGGCTCAGAAAATAAACCCATACCAGTACCAGTCGCCCCCATACACAAGAAGAAATATTGGAAGCAGACGTCAACTCGTTTAGAATGGGATGATGAAAAAGCAGGGCCGTCATGAGGAGAGGAAGAAGAAGTCATAAATGAAATAGAGACCACCCGATCCCTGTCCTTGAGTGAGTTGCGAGATACACGAAAAGATTTCAGCCATCATTCAGGTGAGCACATCATCACCTGGCTGCTCCAATGCTGGGATAATGGGGCCAGTAGCCTGGAATTAGAGGGAAAAGAAGCCAAACAACTGGGATCCCTTTCTGAGGAACGGGGCGTTGACAAAGCAATTGGGAAAAAAATCACAGGCTCTCAGCCTCTGGAGGTGACTCCTGTCTGGAGTGAAGGAAAGGTATCCCTTTAAAGAAGATGTTACATATCACCCGGGAAAATGGACAAACATGGAGAAAGGCATCCAGTATCTAAGGGAGTTATCTGTGCTTGAGGTGATTTATGGTGACCTAGATGATCAACGGTCATCCAAAGATCCAGATGAACCCATGTGGCGGAAGCTTGTACGGAGCGCACCATCTTCGCATGCAAACTCATTGGCAGTAATGTCCTGGAGAGGGGACGAGGCACCAACAGTGGCAGAGGTGATTGATAGACTCCAGGATTACAAAACAAATATCTCTTCCGCTCTAGTCTCTGCTGTGGTGAAACTATCCCAAGAGGTCCAGCAACTCAAGATATGTCCTGCTCCCCACCTCTACACAGTAGTGTTTCAGCTGTTAGGAATAAGTGTCCTTTGGCTCAAAGGAGAGGATACACACCACGGGCCACCCTATGGTTCTACCTGTGTGACCATGGAGAGGACATGGTTAGGTGAGATGGCAAGCCTATCTCGACCCTAGAGGCACCTGTACGTGAACTGCAAGGAAGAACAATCACTCAGGGAGGCTCTTCCAGGAAAGCTGCTGCTCCAGTTTCCAGTGAGCAAGTCCCCAGACAGAGGAGTAGAAGTGCTGATTTTATTTCTAAGCATAATAAAGAAACACTTGATTCACATTTACAGGAAGTGAGTTGTGACTGCCATGATCAAGACTAGAGGGGCCCTGCCTCCAGTTGGGTGGAGGAAAGGGATAACCGGGCTTACTGGACTGTGTGGATCTGATGGCCTGGCACATCCGACTCACAGGAGTATAAAGCTTTAGTGGACACCGGCGCACAGTGCACCTTAATGCCATCAAA
Organism: Phalacrocorax carbo; assembly: GCF_963921805.1. Lineage (NCBI taxonomy): Eukaryota > Metazoa > Chordata > Aves > Suliformes > Phalacrocoracidae > Phalacrocorax > Phalacrocorax carbo. The sequence continues at coordinate 105,627,528 of NC_087515.1, forward strand.
CTATATAGGGGCAGAACCCATTAGCATTGCTGGAGTGACAGGGGGATCCCAAGAGCTAACTGTATTGGAGGCCGAAGTGAGCCTAACTGGCAATGAGTGGCAAAAGCACTCCATTGTGGCTGGCCCAGGGGCTCCGTGCATCCTTGGCATAGACTATCTCAGCAGAGGGTATTTCAAGGACCCAAAAGTGTACAGGTGGGCTTTTGGTGTAGCTGCCTTGGAGACGGAGGAAGTTAAACAGCTGTCTACCTTGCCCAGCCTCTCAAAGGACCATTCTGTTGTGGGGTTGCTGAAGGTCGAAGAACAACAGGTGCTGCTCACCACCACAACAGTGCACCGGCGGCAATATCGCACCAACCGAGATTCTCTGATCCCCATCCATGAGCTCATTCACCAACTGGAGAGCCAAGGAGTCATCAGTAAGACCCACTCACCCTTTAACAGTCCCATATGGCCAGTCCGGAAGTCTGATGGAGAGTGGAGGCTAACAGTAGACTATCGTGGCCTGAATGAAGTCACTCCACCGTTGAGTGCTGCTGTGCCAGACATGCTAGAACTTCAATACGAACTGGAGTCAAAGGCGGCCAAGTGGCATGCCACAATTGATATTGCTAATGCATTCTTCTCAATCCCTCTGGCAGCAGAGTGCAGGCCAGTTTGCTTTCACATGGAGGGGCATCCAGTACACCTGGAATCAACAGCCCCAGGGGTGGAAACACAATCCTACCACTTGCCATGGACTGATTCAGACTGTACTGGAACAGGGAGAAGCTCCAGAACACCTTCAATATATTGATGACATCATCGTGTGGAGCAACACAGCAGAAGAAGTTTTTGAGAAAGGAGAGAAAATAGTCCAAATCCTTCTGAAAGCTGGTTTTGCCATAGAACAAAATAAGGTGAAGGGACCCGCACAAGAGATCCAGTTCTTAGGATTCAAATGGCAAGATGGATGTCATCAGATCCCCATGGATGTGATCAACAAAATAGCAGCCATGTCTCCACCAACTAGCAAAAAGGAAACACAAGCGTTTTAGGGCATTGCGGGTTTTTGGAGAATGCATATTCCAAATTACAGTATGATCGTAAGCCCTCTCTATCAAGTGACCTGGAAGAAGAATTATTTCAAATGGGTCCCTGAGCAACGACAAGCAAAGGCACAGATTAAACACGAGATAGTTTATGCAGTAGGCCTTGGGCCAATCCGGGCAGGACAAGATGTAAAAAATGTGCTCTACACCACAGCCGGGGAGAATGGCCCTACCTGGAGCCTCTGGCAGAAAGCGCCAGGGGAGACCTGAGGTCGACCCCTAGGGTTTTGGAGCCCAGGATACAGAGGGTCCAAAGCCTGCTATACTCCAACTGAAAAAGAGATTTTGGCAGCATATGGAGGGGTTCGAGCTGCTTCAGAAGTGGTTGGTACTGAAGCACAGCTGCTCCTGGCACCCTGACTGCCAGTGCTGGGCTGGATGTTCAAAGAAAACGTCCCCTCTACACACCATGCAACTGATGCTACATGGAGTAAATGGGTTGCGCTGATCACCCAGTGGGCTCGAGTAGGAAACTCCGGTCGCCCAGGAATCTTGGAAGTGATTATGGACTGGCCAGAAGGCAAAGAGTTTGGATTATCATCAGAGGACGAGGTGACATGTGCTGAAGAAGCTCCACTCTATAACAAACTGTCAGAAGATGAAAAGCAGTATGCCCTGTTCACTGATGGGTCCTGTCAACTTTTGGGAAAGCGCTGGAGATGGAAGGCTGCTGTATGGAGTCCTACAAGACAAGTAGCAGAAACTGCTGAAGGAGAAGGTGAGTCAAGCCAGTTTGCAGAGGTAAAGGCCATCCAGCTGGCCTTAGACATCGCTGAACGGGAAAAGTGGCCAGTGCTCTATCTCTATACTGACTCCTGGATGGTGGCAAATGCCCTGTGGGGCTGGTTACAGCAGTGGAAGAAAAGCAACTGGCAGTGTAGAGGTAAACCCATCTGGGCCACCACATTGTGGCAAGATATTGCTGCCTGGGTAGAGATCCTGTTTGTAAAGGTACGTCACGTGGATGCTCACATCCCCAAGAGCCGGGCCACTGAAGAACATCAGAACAACCAGCAGGCAGATCAGGCTGCCAAGATTGAAGTAGCTGAGGTGGATCTGGACTGGCAACATAAGGGTGAACTATTTCTAGCTCGGTGGACCCATGACACCTCAGGCCATCAAGGGAGAGATGCAACATACAGGTGAGCTCGTGATCGAGGGGTGGACTTGACCATGGATGTTATTGCGCAGGTTATCCACAAATGTGAAACATGCGCTGCAATCAAGCAAGCAAAGTGGGTAAAGCCTCTGTGGTATGGGGGACGATGGCTGAAGTATAAATATGGGGAGGCCTGGCAAATTGACTATATCACACTCCCACAAACTATCAAGGCAAGCGCCATGTGCTTACAATGGTAGAAACAACGACTGGCTGGCTGGAAACATATCCTGTCCCCCACGCCACTGCCCGGAACACTATCCTGGGTCTCGAAAAACAAGTCCTGTGGCGACACGACACCCCAGGGAGAAATGAGTCAGACAGTGGGGCTCATTTCCGAAATAACCTCATAGACACCTGGGCCAAAGAGCACGGCATTGAGTGGGTGTATCACATCCCCTATCACGCACCAGCCTCTGGGAAAACTGAACGGTACAATGGACTGTTAAAAACTACACTGACAGCAATGTGGGGTGGAACATTCAAGCACTGGGATACACATTTAGCAAAAGCCACGTGGTTAGTCAACACGAGGGGATCTGCCAGGCGAGCTGGCACTCCCCAGTCAGAAATCCTACGTACTGTGGAAGGGGATAGAGTCCCTGTAGTGCACGCAAAAAGCATGCTGGGCAAAATAGTCTGGGTTCTTCCTGCCTCAGGCAAAGGCAAACTCATTCGTGGGATTGTTTTTGCTCGAGGACCTGGGTGCACTTTGTGGGTGATGCGGGAGGATGGAGAAATCCAGTGTGTGCCTCAAGAGGATTTGATTTTGGGCAAAAACAGTCAATGAACTGAATGGCACAATGCAAACTGCTATATAATATTGTGTGTCAACTCTGTGTTGTATCAGTGATATCAGAGTACAAGCCTCCCAACCCATGGAAGGTAAACTGTGAAACAAGCAAAGTGCAGCAGTGATGGAACGATAACTGACTCGGTATGCAGCAACCCAATGCCACACACACCATCTCTCCCACCCTGAAAGACTGGTACAACAGATGGAGCCCAGAGTCATGGACTGGGTGAACTCAATGAACATTTTAATGGACATTTTACAGGGAAGGTCCATAAACTAAGGGAATTATGTCTATGTATTATGTTAAAGGATGGAAAGGGGAGGGGTGGTGGTTGGTGAGGTTGTATTGGATGGTATGGGACCCGGGCATGGTGTAAATGGTATGGAATGGTGGAGAATGTGCTGGTTTTGGCTGAGAAGGGGTTAATTCTCCTCACTGTGGGGGGTTGGCTACCTTTCCAGCTTCCCGCGCTCTGCCGCGTGGCGGGGGGGCTGGGAGGGGCGGGGCCACAGCCAGGGTGGCTGACCCCGACTGGCCAATGGCAGGTTCATTCCATACCACGTGACACCATGACCAGTATATTAAGGGGGGGCAGGTTGCGGCTTGGGAGCGGCGCGGCGTCAGGTCGGCGGGTGGTGAGCGGCTGCGTCACGTGCAGCTTATTTCAGCAGTTCACCCCTTCCTCCCTCCCTTCCCCCCTCCCCCAGGGTTTTGTGCCTCTCGTTGTTCTCCTTTACATTGCATTTCTGTTGTTTCTTTTAATTTTAATTATTGAACTGTTCTTATGTCAACCCACGAGTGTTACTCTTCTGATTCTCTCCCCCATCTACTGGGGGGGAGTGAGCGAGCGATGTGTGGGGCTGAGCTGCCGGCTAAACTACGACAACTGCCTAATTCAGAGGGTGCTAATCAGCAGCATGACATCCATCTGGAGGACAGTCACTAGTGGTGTACCCCAGGAGTCCATATGGGGGGCAATTATGTTTTTACATCTTCATTAAAGACCTTAACAATGGGGCAGAGTGCATCATCAGCAAGTTTGAAGACTGGACAAAAGCAGAAAGAGTAGTTGATACATCAGATGGGTGTGCTGCCATCCAGAGGGATTTTGACAGACTGGAGAAATGGGCAAACAGTGATCTCATAAAGTCCAACAAAGGGAAATGCCACTTCCTGAACCTGTGGAGGAATAAACTGAGGCACCAATACAAGCTGGGGTGCTGAGAAGAAGCTTTGCAGAAAATACCCTGAAAGTCCCAATGGATGAGTCAGACATGAGGCAGTAAGGTGTCCTTGCACCAAAGGCCAATGGCATTGTAGGCTACATTAGGAAGAGCATTGCCTCTAAGTCAAGGGAGATGATCCTTCCCCTCTACTCAGCACTGGTGAGACCTGTCTAGAGTGCTGTGTCCAGTTCTGGGTTTCCCATACTGTAAACCTCCTTCTTCCATTTGAGTTTTTCTAGAAGTTCTTCGCTTATCCATGCAGGTCTCCTGGCTCCTCTGCTTGACTTCTTCCTCACAGGAATGCACCAATCTTGAGCTTGGAGGAAGCGGTACTGGAATATTGACCAGTTCTCTTGGGCCCCCCTACCTTCTAGAGGCCTAACGCATGGGATTCCTCCAAGCAGGTGTTAGAAGAGGCTGAAGTTAGCTCTCCTAATTCCACTCAAACAAAAGAAACCCTTTTTTTTTTTTTTTATTGTGTGGATAGTCAAACACTGGAACAGGTTTCTCAGAGAGGCTGTGGAGTCTCCATCACTGGAGATATTCAAAACCCAACTGGACATTGTCCTGGGCAACCCAATCTAAGTGACTCTGTCCTGAGCAAGGGGTTTGGATTAAATGACCTCCCATAAAACCTCATCTAATCTGTCCTTCTGTGACTGTGTGAACAGCATCACTGTCATCTTTTCTCATCTTTCAAAGAACAATGGCTGTGGCCAATATGCTGCCTCTGTGTGAAGTTCAGTGTTGCACATGTTAGGCTGCTACTACCTAAGGTTCTCAGAGGCTCTGCAGATAAGAATACCATGTTTCTGAAGTCAGTTTAGGTCAGATGTGAACTAGCCTACTGACCCAGCTTTGTCAACACTGATGAAGAGCTTGGTTATACCGACTTGCAATTTTAGGTAAACCTAGAGTTGCTACACAGCTTTAATAGAATTTCAGGAAATCTACAGCTGCATAAAGCACATATCATTGAGATAACTGATGAAGAGTTATTCCCCATACTCGATGCAGAATTTATTTTAGATTATTAAGTCTCTTACTGACCTGTAAAAAAATTTCCATTCAGAAAAGGTGGGGTGTGAGGGATAGTACATCTGAGCAAAGATGTTTGGGTCCTCTGGGAGGTTAATAAGCTATGAAGTCAGAAACAACAGGGCTTGGTTGAGACCACCATCATTGTTCAGTAAGGTATGGGGTGTGAGGATTGCAGTGTGAGGAGTGGATTATTTTTGAGGGAATGTAGAGAGGCAGTAATGGCGGCCAGTTTTGCACCTTTTCTGTCTAATGTTTTTCTCATGAGTGGCAATGTAGGTTAGTCAGTTTGATACCTTTCTGTGTTCCCCCAGAAGGGTTCACAAGTTTCTGCTTTTACATTCAAAGAAGTATAAATCAGAGTACATCTTTTTGTGAAATTCATTCTGGCTTAGGAAACAACAAAATTATTATTTGGGGTGGTTTTCTTTTCCCTTTTATTTTCTTCAGCTTCAGTGTTCCTTCCCAATACACTTTTATTATGTTTTCTGAATAGGAACTAAAATGCTGATTTCTGAAATACCCATCTGATTACCTTTTAAAGGTTTTATTTATAATGCTGTGTGCTTGATGTTTTTTATAATGCAAATGGGAAAGGATGACAAAACCTCAAAGAGATGTCTTGTGAAAAAAGTGTATTTAATAAATTTATCTCAGTATGTCGTCTTCATTTTGATAGGTCCTTTGATTTCATGCAGACATTTTGCAATGAGCCATAGACTGTCCAAACATAAAAAGAATGATTTCCCAAAAGAATAATGTAGAAAATGTCTTAAAGAAACATCAACATCTTGCAACTGGGTCACTATCACCATCCACCAGATTCTCCATTAGGCTAACAAAGTAAGGACGTGACAGCTAACACCCTATATCAATGCATGACCCTGCAGTCTTGTCAGCTAGACAGCAAAAGAAAGCCAGAAAAATTACCTGTTCTCTATAAATGTACTCTGGAAGGAAAATCAACATTTTAAAATGAAAAATGATACTGAGTAACCCAAAAATGTAGATTAAGATCAAATCACACTTTATCTAAGAATAATAGGAATGTCTTACAAGGATGAAAGTTTCAAGTTTCAGTGTAATTGGTTTCTTTTAGAAAAAAAAGTTTTTGAAATCTTATCTATATGTAACTGCACAGTATCCTGCCTGCAGCCTTATTTTACAAAAATTATCTAAAGAATTAAGAAGTTAACAGTAAAATATTACAGTAACTGTTGTAGAACTCAGCACTGATAGACTTAAGAGGTTATTTGAAGAAACATCTTTGAAACATAACCAAAAAGCTGCCTCAGTCTGTGGTATCTGTTCAAGGTCTCTTCTAGTAAGCAGGGGTAGGTAGGTGAATGGAAACACTAAGCACACAGAAAGACATTTGAAGACACTGATCAGTCTCTGAGCTCAGGTTTCCTGGGTGAGGACCAAATGTCTGAAGCTTCCAGCCACCTGAGATATACAGCATAGAAAATCCAGAAATTTGTTACAGAGAAGGGCTCAATATTTTAAGACAGATGTTGGAAGGACTACTGTTCTCCTTTTAGCTACTGAATGATTAGAATACTCTCCTGGGAAGAAAGAGAATTGCATTTGAATTGCTACAGCTTGAAAATGGGCTTGAACCATATTTGTCTCTGCTTGTTGATTAAATACCAGATATTATGCAGAAGACCAGATATTCTTCAGCTTATTAATCTAGCAGTTTGCACTGACCACAACACTTTCAGTCTGCACTGTTCTTTACAGTTCATAAGCCAAGTAGTCTGTGGAAAGTAGATTTGAATCTCACCCCAGAGTTGTATTCATCATCCCTCCTCAGCTGTGTCAAGGACCTCCTGGATTCATCTAGGGATCTAGCTCTTGGCTGAAAATTTTAAATAGTGTTATAACTGATGATACAACTGTTCAGATAACTAAAAGTGTCAATGGCTTCACTTTATTACTTTTCATCACACAGTCTTTTTTCTTAATAATCCTTTAGTGATGAAACTGTGATGAGATAAGCAATTGCTACTTCATCAGACAATATAAACAAGTGACCATTAGGTCACTGATCTCTCTTATTTAGAATTTATCTTGTGGCCTGAAGCTTGGAAACAGTGAGGTAATTAGGATAATTATAAGGAATACTTATAATAATTATAAAGAGTCTGTATAGGTTCTTACACTGCACTCTAAATTATTGCTTTTACTGGCATGACTATCATCTTGTATGTTAGTTGTTCTTTCATCTTTTCCTCAGAGAAGGGACTTTGGATCAAGTTTTATTTTAGTAAGGATTTATTTTTTCATATATACTGTTATAGATATGGTTACATATGGTTTAAGTTTGCATATAGTGCTTATACATACATGGTGCTGTATATATTAAAGAAAGCAAGCTCACAGGTATGCATGCTACACTTGGAGCTGAAAACCATGTGGCTTCCTGAAGAAATTAATTCTCTTGTTTCCTTTCATCTCCAAGGAAGCACCCTTCCTTGCAAAGGCAGAGGTAGACTTTATGCTTTACTGTAGAAAACTGTTGTGCAAGTTGCTCATTCTAGCTGTTTTTCAGAGTTTCAGACATATTTAGCTTTTCTGCACTCTGGTTTTGAACGTAAGAACATGTTTTGAACTGATAAAAATCTGGTTGCTTGAGAAATGTAATAAACCAAAGAGAGAAAAAAGTCTGAGTCACTTAATCAATGTGAAGCAAATAACTGGAATACAGTGATGTCAAAAAAGATATCTAGTTGACTGATGGTAAATTGGTCTAAGGTTCCAGTACTATGTAGACGAATAAGAGGCTACATGCTGAACATTAAGGAACAGGAATATTGCTTTACATGGCACAGCTGTGAATGCAGAAAGAAGAAATGGGAGAAAAAGCCTGCAGGCCAAGAAAACTTGTCTATAGAAGTGCAACTTCAGTGATCCAGTTATGGAGAAAAAGGTTTACAAAACAAGGACTAAGGGCTGACTGATAAACACTGATGAAATTATCAATGAAAGAACAGTGGCATGTTATATATAATGTGCCCACCTATTTGACTGCTATATATACCAGGCAACAGGGGGCTTATTACTCTGTGATAGGATTAAATCATAGGAAATAATAATTTGAAAATAATCCAAATTTAAAAATGGGCCTCTATCATTCAGTGATGCCTTTCAAGTGAAATATCTGACAAGCTATAAAAACATGGCTATAGAGGTCCTTCTTCTCACCTGAGCATACACTTCTGTGAAGCTTGTAGGAATTTAGTATTTTCTCCCACTGTAAAATTTTTCAAAGGAAAGGCAGATAGACACAAAGACAGTATGAAATACTTTTATGTAGATTTTGCAGGACTGGATAGTATGAAATACACCATTTTTCTACAAGAATCCCAAATTACTTTTAAGGTATTTTTTCCTTAATGCCACAGGAATTTTTTCACTTTGGTTTTCATGTCATTCCCAAATGACAGATCTAGACAAATATTTAAATGTTCCTAGGTCCTTAGTTCAACGACTATTCAAATTGTGCTGTCAGATGACTCAGTGGTATTTTCCTTTCATGGCAGCCTGACTTTCTTGAGAGATTTGTTATCCAATAGCAACCAGAAACTCTTCTTCAGTTAGAGAAAGGGAAAACAGTTTGTCACATAATGTCATAGATATTTCTGTCTTTGTATTGACTTATGCAGAATTTCTCTGGTTTAAACATAGTTACAGAATAAGGTCTGTATTAGGTTGAGATACTAGACCACATCATGATTGTAGTATTCTGCTTCAATTCTGCATGCAAAATCAGTTCACCTTTCCAAATTCTGTTACGCAAAGGCAAACCCACTGACATCAGTGGAGATATACAGATGCAATCTGGAACAGAATATAGCCTCAAATGTTAAAGCCATTAAACAGAAGCAAAAGACAAAATTATTTCTGTCAAACATTTGGGTCCTTCCTCATATGGCCATTCTCCAACCTTATCACAGCAAAAGCACTCTTCACCTTGTTAGAGAGGCAATAATTATTCCTTGTCAATTAGACTCTCAGTCACTGAACGATAAACAGCTGGTGGTGCATAACCATCATCCCTATTTAAAATTATAGTACCCTTTCTTCTACTTTTTTTTTATTTCCACATGTTCACTAAATTTCCTGCCATAAAAATACCTTATCCTGCCTTTAAAACTGCTAAATAAAACTAGGAGAAATGGTACAGCAGTCTGAAATTATAATGATGGTTATGCATCACCAGCTGCTTGTATCTCAGTGATTTAGTGTTTAATTGACAAGGGATAATTACCTCTCCTCATATAAGGTGAACAATGTTCTCAATACTACTCCTGCCTCTAAATATACACTGCAAAATAAATTTGAGGAAATTATTTGATTTTTTTGTCCCAAGTGTATAAAAATAAAAAAATAATTTTGTTGTTATCAAAGAATATATTATTAATAGTAGCAACTAATGAGAATTTTTACATCAGTGTTTTTAAAGTGTGGGCTATTACAAATTGAAGTATACATTTTTGTCTGTGGTTTATTCTGACTTTACAACGTAAAATAAAATCCAGTGTTGATTATTTTACATACTTTTTTTGTAGCAAGCATGGTTTTCTGGACAAGACTGATAAGAGGATCATCCATAGAACTCATCTGTCAAAGCAAAAGCAGTGAAAACTTCTCTATGCTAACCTGTACATTCAATACTAGTGGTTAATTGCATTAACTGGGAAATTTTCTAACAATGAGTTGTCATCTCCTTTCATATTCTGTACAACCCTTGACATTTCATTATGAGCAGGAATATAATTTATTTCTTATTACACATTATTGAGAACAAGCAAGGCATTTAGGGTAGAATTCATTTTGTTGCCTCAACATATACCTACACTGCAATTACACGATCTGTATCAGGTCTTGGACAACAGCTTCTCCCAGGCACTGGCACCTCATTTCCAGCTGTTTCTGACCTCTCTCTCCACAGCTCCATCATTTCTGCAAGCACCACAGTGTATGAAGAGTGGTGTGAAATGGATCCATTTCAAAACTGGGTTTTGGCTGCTGCTACTGAAAAAGAAAGTCCCACTTCTCTCAACCCAGAGTGTACAACCATCTTATTGAAAGAAGTGATCTTGCCCTCCTCGAGCTCGGTGGGGGAAGCTGCTCAGCAGTAGCCCACTGACTTAGCTGAAGAACAAACACTTTTATGGATTTCATTTTCAGAAAGATTAACAAACTGACCTTATTCAGCAAAGAACCATGGGACTGTTAGTGCCACTAGAAGGGAGAAAGCGGAAAGACATAGCCAGAGGCAGATGAAGAATGGTCCCAGAGCCAACATGGTCTTACCTCAATTTATGTTGCCTCATGCAACTTCTGTTGCCTATGAAACCCACAGATAATACCAGACATCTCATTTTTGATGGTGCAGTTTACTTACCTTAGATATGTCATTTTAGGATGAGGTGAATCATCCTTTAGAGATTTTTATTTTATTCATAGCTTCTATAAAGAACCTACGACTTCATACTTTAAGATGCCCAAGTTAGACAAGCTGAATTTCACCTTATGTCTATATAGTTTTTTTGTAGTTTCCTTTTCCTGAGAACAAAATAATGAAATCCAAACATGTAGCCAAATAATTTTTTTGTGACCTGCAACATCCACAGGTATCTAAGAAATACCATTTATGTAATTCCAGCTTTGCTCCCTTTTCTTTAATTACTGACTGTCTTCACAGGCTGAGTTCAAAGGGCTGATAGTCATGTAGACAATGGTGGCCACAAAGACTGAATGAAAAAAATGGGAAGATAAGGTAGCAAAATTTTTTAGCCAACTGAAAGAAAATTAACATGAATATACCTGTTACTGCATAAAAAGGAAACTGCTTAAAATGGAGTTTCTTTAGACTAGAAACTATCTAACAAACCTGGTACAACTTACTTCATTATACTACCATACCACTGACCCTAGGAGTGCTGGGGATTTTGAAACTTAGTGGAGCACCCAGACTAGAAAATCTAACATTACATAAAATGTCAGATGAAAAATTAAATCATAGAATTGAATCTAAGAATAACACAAACAGTGAATGTGCCTTTAGAGGCAAAGACACTGA